>NC_084741.1:23755989-23915989 GCF_033978785.1 Entelurus aequoreus | reverse complement strand
CAAAAATCTTATGATACATTTAGGGTTGTCCCGATACCGATAATTTTGTACCGGTACCAAATTTTACACTTTTCGATCATTTTTAAAACAAAAAATGGCATTATTGGCTTTATATTAACAAAAAGATTAAATGATACATTAAACATATGTTTATTATTGCAATCCAAGAACAGTTTTGGCATGAAATAAGATAGTGAACATACTAGACAACGTCTCTTTTAGTGGACTGTGCGCTGTAGATCATCCTCTCTCAATATACAATATTTGGTCATGCACAGCCATTCCAGACAACATTGTAACACAATGAATCCCACTTTTATTTGAAACATCATCCGATCCGAAATGGGCTGTCAACATAACGTTAACATTATATTATGCTGACGTGACTAACGTTGGTTTTACCTGAATGAACTTGATGTGAAACGCTGTCGGTATAATATTGTTGTATTAGTCAAGCTCGTTCACAGATATCAAGCCCTACACGGAAAACACGCACTGTGCTTAGGCTTCGCGATCTGTGGAGGGACCTGTTTTGCGTGAAGAAGCACATGCTATATGTAATTGATTGAATGACAAGGCGCTTCATATAAAATTTTACCCCAAACTTATTCCTGGCCACGTCATACCCTGTCACTGATAAGACTACATGGGCGATGCAGAGCACCGCAAGGGCCCTATTGAAATTGCTCTCTTTTTACCTCTATACTTTTTGAGGCCCTTAACCTGCACAAAAAGTCCCCATATTTTGCAGGCGTGTCAGGTATGGCGAAAAATGTTATATTTTTGGGGGTCCCGAAAATGAAATTTCAAACTTGGCTACTATAAAAAGAGAACAAATTAGCCCCGCTGATCAGGTTCATGTATCGAAAAGAAAATCGGAAGTCGGCAGTCGCCCATCTTGGTCTTCGTCTTCCTTTTTTCTGCACAAAAAGAATGGGTTGTACTTAAACTCCTCCCTAGGGACTTTGGCCAAATGAGTCGCGTTTGAATTTACAGATACTACACATAGAGGTGATACATTTCGAACACATTTTTCCTACAACATAAGATGTGGGCGTCGTATGGTGCAGAACTTTGCTCCGATGGTTTTGGGCCTTTTTCAGTGAAAAAAAATGGCTCGTACTTAAACCCCTCCTAGGGACTTTGATCGATTCAGTCGCGGTTAAAATTACAAATACTACACATATAGGTGATGATAAATTGCAAACAAATAGAGCCTATCCAGCTCCACTCTGGTGGAAGGTTTGATAGTTAACTTTTCTGAGAAACAGCATTTTTCAAACTGATGTCAACATGTGCACTGTGGAGGATACTTCCTCTCGGAAAGTAAAAGTTGAAAGACAATAAAGTGAACATTATTGTTTTACACTGGATGTTTTCATTGTCACTTTAAAATCACTCAAGTGTAAGTTGTTTTTAATTACTTGCTTGAAACAGTTGATGCCCCGGCACAATTATTAGCACTTAAAAATACATTTTTGTAGTAATACATATGATTAGAATATTTGAGCATTATGTTCGCGTTCAATTACAGTAAGTGTGTTTGTCCTAAATATTCCGGGTACTTATTTTATATACTATAACGTTTTTAAGTTTTTTGGGGGGGACATATACCACAATAACATCGTACCGTGAGATTTTGATACCGTTACATCACTAATATATATGTGAAGTGAAGTGAAGTGAATTACATTTATATAGCGCTTTTTCTCAAGTGACTCAAAGCGCTTTACATTGTGAAACCCAATATCTAAGTTACATTTAAACCAGTGTGGGTGGCCCTGGGAGCAGGTGGGTAAAGTGTCTTGCCCAAGGACACAACGGCAGTGACTAGGATGGCGGAAGCGGGGATCGAACCTGCAACCCTCAAGTTGCTGGCACGGCCGCTCTACCAACCGAGCTATACCGTACCGTTATAAATATAATGTATAAATATATACAATAAATAAATATAATCACAGTTTGCGCAGGGGTAGATCTTGGCTTGGGGACCACTGGTTTACAAGTTCCATTCCTATGACAAAGTTGCAAGTGGACTTTTATTAAAACCAGTAACAAGAAACTTAATTACAAAATTAAATTAAAACAGTAAAAAAGATACAAGTTATTACTGTTGATTTTATTGGAACAAATCACATGTTCAAGGATACCATCTTCATGCTTGATGATGGTTGCGGCCATAGACAATCTAAAACAACCATGCTAAGTGGTGTGTCATAATTTGTTGCCCAGATCATGTTTTGTTTAGTTTTTGACTCCCTCAGTTTTGTTTTCAGCACCCTTGGGTTTGTGTGTTTTTGGTTACCATGGTTGCTGATTAGTTTCACCTGCCACTAATCAGAGAGCTACCAATTCCTGTTTTTTCATCACATTCAGGCTGGCTGTCTTCTTTGCCCAGTGCAACGATTACGTTTACTTTTTTGATTCCTGAGCAAGCTTTGCCATTTGTTTGCCTGTTTCTATGCTAAGCTTTCGTGCTAGCTTTTTCCTTAGCTTCCCGTGCTATCGGCAAGCTTCTCTTTTGTTTGTATCCTGACTGATTTATGAACAATAAATCATTTCCTTAGGTGCATCCTGGGAGAACGATCCGCGCAATACCATGAAACCACGTCGTAACATGGCGGCTACTTTCTACCTACACTCTCCTAGCATGATGTCTAATTCCACTTCGTTGGGGATGGTTTTCATTTTTTTTGCCACACTACCAATACAGTATGCCATGATGAAGGGGGATGTTGGCAAAGGAGTGTCGCTAAGTGCGACTGCTTAATCTTCCGCCACGCGCAGGCAACTCGTTTTTTGTACCAAACCGCTTATTATAATACGTAATCCGTGGGAGTGTGTCGTAAACACCAAAGGTAAAGCGAAGTCCGCCTAACTTCAGTGTTCACTTTGCAGCAGCGCCATCACAAAGCTTTGCTGTCCTCAATATCCTCTCACCTCATCAATAGCCACTGACCCTCGTTATCTTCCTTCTTTCTTACTGCCAAGCAGTTTCCCATTAAGCTATTTTTAAGTGGAAAACCTGACCTTTGTAAACAAAGGTGAACAGAACCGTACAAGTACTTTGCAGTAAAAAAGCGGCATTGGTGCAAAAGCCTTTTAATTTGTGTATTTCCCTGTGCAGCGATGAAGCTAATGAACTTGAAGCAGACAGCTGTGATAATGAAGTGCATATCTTTTGATTTTTGCTAATCTTTCCCGTTGTCTATTAGTGTTGCAAGATAGCGTCTGGTACAATTTGAGGTACCTGACAAAATGTGTTGGATCTTTGTTGTTGTTTACATTTATTTCTAACATGTTACTCTTCCGATATGATACATCACATGTGTTCAGTTTAACATGACAACATGTTTGAAAAGAAGTGGAAAGAAGCAAAATCTATTTAATCCTACCCGTTTGCTACGTTTGTGCACTTCCTGTTCTTCAATCTTAACAAATAAATCAATGAATAAAAAAATAACAGTTCTCATGAATAAATAGTTGAGTAAATTATGATTCACATAATACAATGAATATGACTATCTTATTTTCATTAAGTTTCAAGTTGTTTACCAGGACTCTTCTTCTTTGTGTCACGACTTGGTCCTTGGCGTGGATTGTTTTTCCGAGGTGCAAAGCAACTTGACTGGACACGGCTTGGAGGTGAGTACATTATTTAATATAAGGACAATAAAAAGGAATAAATAAAAGGCGCTCACAGAGGAGGTAACAAACTTGGCTATGAAACAAAAGACATGCACTTGGGCATAAAAACTATAAACATTAAATCAAAACTTACTTGGCATGAGATGAAACAAGAACTATGGTAAACAGGTGCAGAGCATAAATTTGTGTGGAGAAGGTGTGATGTCGCCAGGACGAACAACAGAAACAGAAAAGCTTATATAGTGACATGATAAGTGAAAACAGGTGCGTGACATGACAATGTGAACCAGGTGAAACTAATGGTTGCTATGGTGACAAAGCAAGGGAGTGAAGACAAGAACTAAAAAGTGTACAAAAACCAAGCAAAACAAAAACAAGATCAACACAGACATGACAGAGCCCCCCCCTTACGGACAGATCCCAGATGTCCAAAACAAACAAAACAAGGCAGGATCGAGAGTCATGGGAGGGCGGGAGGGGGACATGGCCGTGGGTCGCCAGACCAGGTGTCCCCGAATCCACCGGGGCAGGATCAGGTGGCGGCGACGCGTAGACCGCCGCTGTACCTGACGAGGTGGGCGACCCGGGAATGGCCATATCCATGGCCGATGAGGAGGTGGGCGCACTTGGCGTGGCGGACGACCAGGCAGTGGCCACCTTCGTGGCAGACGAGGAGGCAGGCGTGTCGTCGTCATGGCAGGCGGCGAAGCTTGGCGTGGCGCGTCAGGCGGCGAAGCTTGGCGTGGCGGGTCTTGGCGAGGGTCTTGGTCTTGGTCTTGGCGGGGGTCTTGGTCTTGGCGGGGGTCTTGGTCTTGGTCTTGGCATGGTTGGTCTTGGTCTTGGACTTGGCGTGGTTGGTCTTGGACTTGGACTTGGCGTGGTTGGTCTTGGACTTGGACTTGGCGTGGTTGGTCTTGGACTTGGACTTGGCGTGGTTGGTCTTGGACTTGGCGTGGTTGGTCTTGGACTTGGCATGGTTGGTCTTGGACTTGGTCTTGGTGTGGCGGTGCTTGGACTTGGTCTTGGTTTGGGGGTGCTTGGTTTTGGCGTGGAGCTGCGACTGGCGGCACTGGGCGTCGTGGAGCTGCGACTGGCGGCACTGGGCGTCGTGGAGCTGCGACTGGCGGCACTGGGCGTCGTGGAGCTGCGACTGGCGGCACTGGGCGTCGTGGAGCTGCGACTGGCGGCACTGGGCGTCGTGGAGCTGCGACTGGCGGCACTGGGCGTCGTGAAGCTGCGACTGGCGGCACTAGGCGTCGTGAAGCTGCGACTGGCGGCACTAGGCGTCGTGAAGCTGCGACTGGCGGCACTTGGCGTCGTGAAGCTGCGACTGGCGGCACTTGGCGTCGTGAAGCTGCGACTGGCGGCACTTGGCGTCGTGAAGCTGCGACTGGCGGCACTTGGCGTCGTGAAGCTGCGACTGGCGGCACTTGGTGTCGTGAAGCTGCGACTGGCGGCACTTGGCGTTGTGAAGCTGCGACTGGCGGCACTTGGCGTCGTGAAGCTGCGACTGGCGGCACTTGGCGTCGTGAAGCTGCGACTGGCGGCGCTTGGCGTCGTGAAGCTGCGACTGGCGGCGCTTGGCGTGGAGCAGGTACTGGTGGCGCTTGGCGTGGAGCAGGTACTGGTGGTGCTTGGCGTGGTGGGGCTTGGCGTGGAGCTGGGCGTGGAGCAGGTGGAGGTGGCCTAGCTGGAGGCTGTGGCTTGGCAGGTCGAAAGACTAGTGGTGGGGGCCGTGCTGGTGGCTGTGGGTTGGCAGGTCGAAAGACTGGTGGTGGTGGTCGTGCTGGGGGCTGTGGCTTGGCATGACAAAATTCAGGTGGTGGTGGCCGAGCTGGAGGCTGTGGCTTGGCATGGCGAAGCTGACCCACCCCACCTGAACAATTCCCAGCCCTAGCCCCCCCCTCAAGGAGCGGATCCCAGACGCGCTCCCCGCGGTCTGGAACCGTCTTTTGGGGTGGGTGGAGGGAGGTCGGAAGGGGGGCAGAATCCTCCCCTCCAAACTGTCCAAAAGTCTCTCTTTTTCTACCTGGGACTTTGAGTGAGAAATTTATTTTTTGTGACATGGGCGTGACTTGAGTCCTGGGGGGCGGGACATGAAAACTGGGTGACTGTGATTGACATGCTCTTATTTCTAAAAACATGTTTTGATAGTGCTCTATTTTGGACTTAGAGTCTTTTGTTGGGGGCGGGTGACCAAAAGAAAAAGAGTTCAGAAAAAAAAAATCCTGGTCTGTGATGTCATCCTGGGGAAGCCGGGCAGGCTGCGGCCCATTTCCGCCCGGAGGGGGAGGAGCTTGCAGGAGCGCCGCGTTCTGTCCGCTCACCTTCCCTGACGTCCTCTGTCTGGAGCGGCGCTTCCGGGACTGCAGTGACGCAGCGCCATCCTCGGACCAAATGGAGCTAATCGGAATTAGCTTGCCATTTGGCCCCCACATCAAATCTCGGTCCCCCATGGCACCTAGCGCTTCCCACCTTCCTTCCTCCATCCTCCAAGTTGCTTGCGGAAAAACGGATTGCTGGCGACATCTGTCACGACTTGATCCTTGGCGTGGATTGTTTTTCCGTGGTGCAAAGCAACTTAACTGGACATGACGTGCAGGTGAGGACATGTTTTAATATTTAAACTCAAAAGGCTCAAAAGGGTATAAACAAAAGGCGCTCACAGCGGAGGTAAAAAACTTGACTAGGAAAACAAAAGACATGCACTTGGGCATAAAAACTATAAACATTAAATCAAAACTTACTTGGCATGAGATGAAACAAGAACTATGGTAAACAGGTGCAGAGCATAAATTTGTGTGGAGAAGGTGTGATGTCGCCAGGACGAACAACAGAAACAGAAAAGCTTATATAGTGACATGATAAGTGAAAACAGGTGCGTGACTAACCGTGAACAGGTGCGTGACATGACAATGTGAACCAGGTGAAACTAATGGTTGCTATGGTGACAAAGCAAGGGAGTGAAGACAAGAACTAAAAAGTGTCCAAAAACCAAGCAAAACAAAAACAAGATCAACACAGACATGACACTTTGTATTTAGTAAACACTTTAGGTTTGAACTGTTTCCTAAACGGGATAGTGACTTTTTGCTTAAACCATTCCATAATGTCATTCCATATAGTGTCTGATATGCTAAAGGTTTTAAGTGTTGTACGTGCATACAAATTAAGTTAGCTTTTTCTCTTTAGGTTATATTTCTCTTTTGTTGAGATTAATAGTTGTACGTACTTGGGTAGCAGGTTATAGTTTGCTTTGTGCGTAACATTAGCCAAATCATTGAATTTGAATATTTTTTATTTACTTAATAAAAGGTTTAAGGATATTCTCGATATCCGAATATTATGATCTGATTGAAATATGAAGGGGTTGGATGGGTAACGGGCCACATATAGCCACAGTGGTACTGATAGTGGGTAAAACAGTAGAAACTATTTGCAATAAATGTTAATAATAATAACTTTAAATATATCGGGCAGCACGGTGGAACAGGGGTCAGTGCGTCTGCCTCACAATGCGAAGGTCCTGAGTTCAATCCCGGGCTCGGGATCTTTCTGTGTGGAGTTTGCATGTTCTCCCCGTGACTGCGTGGGTTCCCTCCGGGTACTCCGGCTTCCTCCCACCTCCAAAAACATGCACCTGGGGATAGGTTGATTAGCAACACTAAATTGGCACTATAGTGTGTGAATTTGAGTGTGAATGTTGACTGTCTATCTGTGTTGGCCCTGCGATGAGGTGGCGACTTTGTCCAGAGTGTACCCAGCCTTCCGCCCGAATGCAGCTGAGATAGGCTCCAGCGACCCCAAAAGGGACAAGCGGTAGAAAGTGGATTGATGGAACTTTAAATATGAATTCAATAGTCTTAAAAGTGACTTAAATTAGGTGTTTCAATATCTTTGCTGCCTCAATATTAAAAAACATTTAATGTTCCTGGTATACACTGAGGAAAGCAAGCAATTTTTGTGGGTATCATTAAAACAAAGCAGTAAAGTCATTGAAGCACAACGTTTGACAGTAGAAGAGGAAGAAAGTACAGGGTGCATCATGGGTAATTTATTTTGGCAATATGACTAAAACATTATTAATTTTGTTATATTTCCAAACTAGGGCAATACATCTTTGGACACAAGACAGCTTTTGGGGCAAAAAGCTAAGTGAGTTGAATGACTCACAAAAGTAGTTTTTGCTTTTTGTTTTGCTAATTTGCACTATTGACTTGTAGATGGCCAATTTAGTGTTGCCAATCCTGTGAGTGTGAATGTTGTCTGTCTATCCGTGTTGGCCCTGCGATGAGGTGGCGACTTGTCCAGGGTGTACCCCGCCTACTGCCCGAATGCAGCTGAGATAACAACCAAACCTACCCCCCCTCCTCATCCCACCCTCCGGATTGTAAATAATGTAAATAATTCAATGTATATACTCTGATGATTATCTTGTGTGATGACTATATTATGATGATAGTATATATACTGTATGTATCATGAATCAATTTAAGTGGACAAGTTGAAAAACTTATTCGGGTGTTACCATTTAGTGGTCAATTGTACGGAATATGTACTTCACTGTGCAATCTACTAATAAAAGTCTCAATCAATCCAGCGACCCCAAAAGGGAAAAGCGGTAGAAAATGGATGTATAGATGGACTTGTGCTTCAACAATTGAATAATATACAAACCCCGTTTCCATATGAGTTGGGAAATTGTGTTAATGTAAATATAAACGGAATACAATGATTTGTAAATCCTTTTCAACCCATATTCAATTGAATGCACTACAAAGACAAGATATTTGATGTTCAAACTCATAAACTTTATTTTTTTTTTGCAAATAATAATTAACTTAGAATTTCATGGCTGCAACACGTGCCAAAGTAGTTGGGAAAGGGCATGTTCACCACTGTGTTACATGACCTTTCCTTTTAACAACACTCAGTAAACGATTGGGAACTGAGGAGACACATTTTTTAAGCTTCTCAGGTGGAATTCTTTCCCATTCTTGCTTGATGTACAGCTTAAGTTGTTCAACAGTCCGGGGGTCTCCGTTGTGGTATTTTAGGCTTCATAATGCGCCACACATTTTCAATGAGGGACAGGTCTGGACTACAGGCAGGCCAGTCTAGTACCCGCACTCTTTTACTATGAAGCCACGTTGATGTAACACGTGGCTTGGCATTGTCTTGGTGAAATAAGCAGGGGCGTCCATGGTAACGTTGCTTGTATGGCAACATATGTTTCTTTCAAAACCTGTATGTACCTTTCAGCATTAATGGCGCCTTCACAGATGTGTAAGTTACCCATGTCTTGGGCACTAATACACCCCCATACCATCACAGATGCTGGCTTTTCAACTTTGCGCCTATAACAATCCGGATGGTTCTTTTCCTCTTTGGTCCGGAGGACACGACGTCCACAGTTTCCAAAAACAATTTGAAATGTGGACTCGTCAGTCCACATAACACTTTTCCACTTTGTATCAGTCCATCTTAGATGAGCTCAGGCCCAGCGAAGCCGACGGCGTTTCTGGGTGTTGTTGATAAACGGTTTTCGCTTTGCATAGGAGAGTTTTAACTTGCACTTACAGATGTAGCGACCAACTATATACTGTAAAAAAAATTCTGTAAAAAAACGGTAATCTACTGGCAGCTACGGCTGCCAAAGCCTAACCTATTGTAAACCAAATAATGATCAAAAACATTATATTTACAGAAATTTTCCTGAAACGTTTTGTGGAAAAATATCGTAATTTTACAGATTTTTACAAAATTATTAAGCTCAACCACCTTTTAATAAAGTGACGATGCAAACAGTTCTACAGAAAAATACCTTTATTCTACAGAGTTTTTCCAAATTATTACGATCAAACACCTTTAATGAAGTGACAATGCTGGCAGTTCCACAGAAAAATACCATTATTTTACAGATTTTTTCTGAATGATTAAAATCAACCACCTTTAATAAAGTGACGATGCAAACAGTTCTGCAGAAAAACACCTTTATTCTACAGCATGGGTGTCAAACTCTGGCCCGCGGGCCAAATTTGGCCCACCGTGTAATTTCACTTGGCCCTTGAGGCAATATCAAATTAACACTAAAGCTGGCCTGCCGATCTTCCCGGGAGTCTTCCAAACGCCAGCCAGCCAGCGAGCGAGCGAGCCAGCGAGCGAGCGCTGGCCCAGTCACATAATATGTGCGGCTTCTGCACGCACACACATTAGAATGCAACGCATACTTCATCAACAGCGATACAGGTTACACTGAGGGTAGAAGAATAAAAAACTTTAACACTGTTAGAAATATACGCCACACTGAATCCACACCAAACCAGAACCCTTTGCAGCACTAACTCTTCGGGGACGCTACAAGGTGTGTGTGTGTGGTGTGGGGGTGTGTGTGTGTGGGGGGGTTAGGTGCTAGCGGGGGTGTATTTTGTAGCGTCCCGGAAGAGTTAGTGCTGCAAAGGATTCTGGGTATTTGTTCTATTGTGTTTATGTTGTGTTACGGTGCGGATGTTCTCCCGAAATGTGTTTGTCATTCTTGTTTGGTGTGGATTCACAGTGTGGCGTATATTTCTAACAGTGTTAAAGTTTTTTATACTGACACCCTCAGTGTAACCTGTATCGCTGTTGATGAAGTATGCGTTGCATTCGCTCGTGTGTGCGTACAGAAGCCGCACATATATTGTGACTGGGTCTGAACGATGTTAGAATGGATGAAAAGCGGACGTGACGATAGCTCGTAGAGTAGTGATGGGATCGGCAGTTCTTTTGACTGTACTGAATCACTAGAATCAGTTCGTTAAATTGATTCGTTCAAAAAATCCCTTCACCGAATCACCCCCCCCCCCCCCCAAAAAAAAAAAAATTGGGGGGGGGGGGGGGCGCGTGCGTAGTACAGACAGTACAGTGCAGACATTCGTGCACTGCGTAGGGACTCGCGTTAATCTAACAACAACAACAGTTGCAGTAGAAGGGATAATAATAATAATAATAATAATAATATGAATCAGAATTTATCCCCAAGGAGAAATTTATTTTTGTTACAATAACTGTGTAAATAATAGCCTATGTATGTGTACATACATTAGTTATTATTTTTATTTTAAATCTTCTCAAAACAGTTTTCATGTGGCTTGTTTTCATGGGATCGGCAGTTCTTTTGACTGTACTAATCACTAGAATCAGTGACTGACAACGCCACACTGTGGCCGCAGTTCAGTATGTGTACCGAATCACTTCTGCAGTTCTTTTGACAGTACGAATCACTAGAATTAGTGACTGACAACGCCACACTGTGGCCGCAGTTCAGTTCGTGAACCGAATCACTTCTGCAGTTCTTTTGACAGTACGAATCACTAGAATCAGTGACTGACAACGCCACACTGTGGCCGCAGTTCAGTACGTGAACCGAATCACTTCTGCAGTTCTTTTGACTGTACGAATCACTAGAATCAGTGACTGACACAGCGCCACACTGTGGCCGCAGTTCAGTACGTGTAACGAATCACTTCTGCAGCAGCAGTACAGTTTAATTGCAAATCAGCATTATTATAATGATGATGATAGCTACTAAACAACAACAACAACAGTTGCAGTAGAATGGATAATAATAATAATAATAATAATATGAATCAGAATTGATCCCCAAGGAGAAATTTATTTTTGTTACAATAACTGTGTAAATAATAGCCTATGCATGTGTACATACATTAGTTATTATTTTTATTTTAAATCTTCTCAAAACAGCCTGCCCTACACGTTACCCTCCGCCCCTCCCCCTCGCGTCGCTGCTGCTCAGCCTGAACGGATTTTCTTTAACTTTATGTGTTGAGATAATGGGGACGTGTGTTTGTTTTCATGTGGCTTGAGTCAACATTAGCAGTTAGCTTGGAGACTGAATGGAGAACGGATGCCAATGGCATGAAACATATCCCCGCGACAGGGGGAGAATCACTCGCGGCATTGGGGCAAGCAGAGCAGAGAGCGAGAGCGTTGACGTTCACTGAGTGATTCATGTCGTTAATCCGCGGTGAACGAATCGTTCGCTCAGTCCCTCTCCCCGCCCTCTCATTGGCTGCGTCGTTCGCCGACGTCGAGGGTTCCGTGAGTCACAGAATGCGCCAGTTCCACTCATACCGGCATGGTCGCGGCGGAGCTCAATTGATTGATTGAGACTTTTATTAGTAGGTTGCACAGTGAAGTACATATTCCGTACAAGTGACCACTAAATGGTAACACCCGAAGAAGTTTTTCAACTTGTTTAAGTCGGGGTCCACTTAAATTGATTCATGATACAGATATATACTATCATATATACTATCATCATAATACAGTCATCACACAAGATAATCACATTGAATTATTTACATTATCTACAATCAGGGGTGTGGAGGGAGGGGTGGGGGGGGGGGGGACTGAGAAAGGAACGCATCAGTTCATGAAGTGATTTGGTTCAGTACGTTCACTCAAAAGATTCGTTCTTTCGAACGAATCGTTCGCAAACGACACAACACAATCGTAGAGTACGTTAAAGGTTAATTTGTTCAACCTTGGCCCGCGGCTTTGTTCAGTTTTAAATTTTGGCCCACTCTGTATTTGAGTTTGACACCCCTGATTGTTAGTATGGACATAGACTTTTATATAACGAGCTACATATTTAATGAAAGATAATTACTGTAATTTTACATGAAATTGAACGTAATTTAAGAAAACAGAAAATGATATGTTCAATTAATTTGGTATTTTTCTGTAAAAAAAATAGAAATATACACTACCGTTCAAAAGTTTGGGGTCACATTGAAATGTCCTTATTTTTGAAGGAAAAGCACTGTACTTTTCAATGAAGATAACTTTAAACTAGTCTTAACTTTAAAGAAATACACTATACATTGCTAATGTGGTAAATGACTATTCTAGCTGCAAATGTCTGGTTTTTGGTGCAATATCTACATAGGTGTATAGAGGCCCATTTCCAGCAACTATAATTCCAGTGTTCTAATGGTACAACGTGTTTGCTCATTGACTCAGAAGGCTAATTGATTATTAGAAAACCCTTGTGCAATCATGTTCACACATCTGAAAACAGTTTAGCTCATTACAGAAGCTACAAAACTGACCTTCCTTTGAGCAGATTGAGTTTCTGGAGCATCACATTTGTGGGGTCAATTAAACGCTCAAAATGGCCAGAAAAAGAGAACTTTCATCTGAAACTCGACTGTCTATTCTTGTTCTTAGAAATGAAGGCTATTCCACAAAATTGTTTGGGTGACCCCTAACTTTTGAACGATAGTGTACATAGTTTGTCATTACTGGCATATTATTTAAAATAACAGGCGGATTGTTTATTTACAGATAATGTCTTCAATTCTACAGTTTTATAAACTATTTAAAAAAAAAAAGAAAAATTACGGTAGAAATTTAGAGTAAATTAACCATAAACATAGGATTTTTTTTACAGTGCATAGGAGAGTTTTAACTTGCACTTACAGATTTAGCGACCAACTGTAGTTACTGACAGTGGGTTTCTGAAGTGTTCCTGAGCCCATGTGGTGATATCCTTTACACACTGATGTCGCTTGTTGATGCAGTACAGCCTGAGGGATCGAAGGTCACGGGGTTAGCTGCTTACATGCAGTGATTTCTCCAGATTCTCTGAACCCTTTGATGATATTACGGACCGTAGATGGTGAAATCCCTAAATTCCTTGCAATAGCTGGTTGAGAAAGGTTTTTCTTAAACTGTTCAACAATTTGCTCACACATTTGTTGACAAAGTGGTGACCCTCGCCCCACCCTTGTTTGTGAATGACTGAGCATTTCATGGAATCTACTTTTATACCCAATCATGGCACCCACCTGTTCCCAATTAGCCTGTTCACCTGTGGGATGTTCCAAATAAGTGTTTGATGAGCATTCCTCAACTTTATCAGTATTTATTGCCACCTTTCCCAACTTCTTTGTCACGTGTTGCTGGCATCAAATTCTAAATGTAATGATTATTTGCAGGGCAGCACGGTGGCAGAGGGGTTAGTGCGTCTGCCTCACAATACGAAGGTCCTGAGTAGTCGTGAGTTCAATCCCGGCCTCGGGATCTTTCTGTGTGGAGTTTGCATGTTCTCCCCGTGACTGCGTGGGTTCCCTCCGGGTACTCCGGCTTCCTCCCACCTCCAAAGACATGCACCTGGGGATAGGTTGATTGGCGACACTAAATTGGCCCTAGTGTGTGAATGTTATCTGTCTATCTGTGTTGGCCCTGCGATGAGGTGGCGACTTGTCCAGGGTGTACCCCGCCTTCCGCCCGATTGTAGCTGAGATAGGCTCCAGCGCCCCCCGCGACCCCGGAGGGAATAAGCGGTAGAAAATGGATGGATGGATGGATGGATGACTATTTGCAAAAAAAATGTTTATCAGTCTGAACATCAAATATGTTGTCTTTGTAGCATATTCAACTGAATATGGGTTAAAAATTATTTGCAAATAATTGTACTCCATTTATATTTACATCTAACACAATTTCCCAACTTATATGGAAACGGGGTTTGTAATTGTTTGTTGATCTTTTTTCGTATGCCAAAAATCTTTGTCCTCTGTGTTTTTATTCTGATTATAATGATGAACAAATTAATTAAGGCAAAAAATACAAACTCGTTTAAGGATCTAAAAATGTTTTCACCCAACCTTATTATACACCTGCTACTAAAGCGAGGTGGGCTAACATGAAACGCAACAAGACGTTTATGTCAGCGTGTCTACAGTCTGGGCGTGTTGCTTTGTGTTGTTTGACCGACGTCTGGCTGCAGCCAATCAGCGCGAGCAGTGACTTGGCCACGTGACAGGAAGTGGATGCTCGTGCGGCGCGGGGCATTTATAGACGCTGAAGCGGAAGCAGTCGGGCGCCATTTCAGTGCGGAGTTGCTGTTCGCTGCGTCGTCCCCCCCGGCGAGCAGTGGCGACAGCCCAGCCGCCTTTAATTGGATCGTACCAACACGCAAGCCGATGGAAGCGGCCCTAAATCTGCCACACGGAAGGTAACAGCATTGCTTTGTCGGGTCCTCCCCGTCGATGTACGGCAGGAAGGTGTTTTTAGAGCCCGGGAGGGATGCTAGCGTTGAACCGCAGCCTAGCATTATGTTCCTAGTTACTGTTGCTAGCACTAGCATGGCGATGAACCTCGGTGAGCTAGCCATCACACTTCTGTCTTGACATAGCTGCCTTTTAGCACCCTTTACGTGCATCCATTTTCCCCGTCGGAGAAGATGGTGCCGAATAAAAGTGCGGATGACAGTTGCAACCCCGGCGACTCCCCATTCGTTGTTCACTCCCCCCTCTAGGGCTGATGTGGTCTGCTGCCTCCAATCGGTCTCCCAAATCCTGTCACGTATCCCCTCATTCATACCTGTGCTCGTCCAAGTCAGCAAACCGGTCATATTTTTCACGGGTGTATTTGCTAATGTCTGCTTGTGAGGACGGCTTTGCTGTAGCTCGTCTTCGAAGCTTTCAAAACATTACGACACTTAAACAATTTGAGTGTTGTGCACTTTTTGAGTCTATTTATCGTGACCCCCAAATCGGCGTCGTATTATTGAAGCGGTGTTTACAAACAACGAGGGCGGGGCTGCGTACCACGTGACCACTAGCTGCCGTACGCGGATGAAAACGAATAATTTAGCGGAATCGTTTTTTACATAAAGTATATATTCACCAAATTAGTATTTTATTGGCGTATTTCCCGAACGGTTTGAACCCAGTAATAAATGTCGAGTTGAGTTGAGTTTATTTCGAACATGCATGCATACAACCTGATACATCACAATTTCCTGTTTCTCTATTCAACATGTTCGAAAGGGATTAGGAAGGAGCAGAGTTTATTTATTTTATTTTATTATATTATTATTATTTTATTTTTTAAAATTAAATCAACATAAAAAACACAAGATACACTTACAATTAGTGCACCAACCCCAAAAACCTCACTTGCCCATTTACACTCATTCACACAAAAGGGGTTGTTTCTTTCTGTTTTTAAATTTCTGGTTCCTACAATATAGAACAATACAGTCTGCAAGGGATACAGTCCTTGAAGCACACATGATTGTGTGTGCTGCTGGTCCACTAACATTTTCATTAATTACTATTTTTTATGTAATTGTTTTTATATTGTTTTACTTTCTTACAACATGATACATCACAATTTCCGGTTTCTCTATTCAACATGTTCGAAAGGGATTAGGAAGAAGCAGAGTTTATTTAATCCTACCATTTTTCCTTTACATAGCAGTGGCTAAAACTTTTGTTCACTTCCTGTTCTCAATTTATTGACAATATACTCACATAAGTAATAACACAAAAAATAAATAAATAATAATTGGTGAAGTAAGTTATATTTCATATGGTGAATTGGGTAAGATTATGAAATGTGCTAAATAAGTAAAGAGGATCTGCACTTTTTGGGGAATTTTGCTTATCATTCACAATCCTAATGTAGGAGAAAAACACATGTTTTCTTTGTTTATGCATTCTAACTAGTAAATAAATGCGAGCAAAAGTCAAGTTGCTCTGTTCCATCTATAAAGCGCTAATAAAAAACATCCCAAAACCTCCATCTTCGTTTCAAATACACGCTGTAAGGCTATATGTAATGTAGTAACAATCACATACATAAAAACATGTAATATTTATATTTTGCTCTTTTTAAGCATACGGTGGCACAATTATTTCAGATGCATCACAACATTCTCTTTTCCTTTCAACAACAACACTACTAATCATGAAGACTTCATGAGAGACAACGGAGACTACTTTGGGACAAATGATAATGCGAAAACATTTTTTTTCAGTCCGAACATAACGAGGATGAGCTTCAAGTTTTAGAAGATGTGTGCCAAACAGATTAAGCTGTAGTGAAACAGTAAGCATCATTTAGCAGTATTGCTAAGTGCTGAACAAGATATACAAACTACAGATTAAGCTGTAGTGAAACAGTAAGCATCATTTAGCAGAATTGCTAAGTGCTGAACAAGATATACAAACTACGAACCTAATAAAACAATCACTTACTGTACAATGTCTGCTCTCATTGGGATGCCGACTGATGGGATGTTTATATCTTCTCGTTTAGATAAAGAATGAATCATAATCCTCACAAAGGGTTAAAAAATACAAAAGGTGTTGCAGACGAGCTTCTTTTTGTGTATTTCTCGCCATGTACTGGTTTAAGTTGAATGTCAAAGTTGACCAACTTTTTGGTTTATGTCCACAACCTCCAGGTGAGAGGCACAATTTTTAATCCAGAACAGTGGTTATCAAACTTTTTTCACCAATTACCACCTCAGAAAACACTTGGCCCCCCAGATACCACCCTAATGACCAACATTAAAATGCAGTAGTGTAGTAAGCCAAAGTATTCATTAAAAACAAAGCAGAGGTTTTATTTGACAAGCATATTTAATGTTTTTGGACACTGTAAAACGTTTGAACAGTAACACTGTTTAAATATAGGAAAAAAGCATGTTTTTAGTATTTTTTAATTTTATTTATATTGTAACAAACTGGGTCCCATGTTATGTCATGTTAAACATGTAGTTTATGCAATGTTTAACGAGTGTGTTACATGCAGCTTTCTCTGTCAGTGTTCGTCTTTGTTTACATGTGTTCTGCGTGTTGATTGACTGAGAGGCTGGGAAAGGGCAGAGAATGTGGACAATGTTCAGTTCCCACTCATGTTGTGTGATAGAAATGATGGAGTAAGACGGTTCTGTTTGTGTCCTAATTGTTTATTTTGGTGTCGACTGTGGCCTACAGTATTCGGATTGTAACGACTTCCATTGAAGGCTGATAAACCTTTGATAACGGCTCGATTCACGTCATTACAATATTTATGTTGCAGCCCTCTGCATCAATAAGCACAGCATTGAGTTCGACCGGTACAAATTTTATTTCTCACATTGTTTATTGTACTTTTTTCCACCGTTAAACTAAAACAAAAACATTACAATAACATTACTAGCATTTCTTACCATATCACAATCACTTATAGGGTACTGTATGGAGCCAGAACACTGCCAGTAAGATTTGGTATAAAAAAAAATGCCTGATATTCGGCGAAATTCCGTATGGAACAATACTTTGTTACATTTCCCCGCAGAGAGAAAAGAGAGACTTTAAAAAGTAAATGTAGCTGTATTTATTCATTTAAAACATTTAACACCAGACATGTAAAGCTTGGTGTGACATGAGTAACCGATTTGTGTTAAAATACGAGACTTCGACTGTTGTAATGTAATTCGGCGTTTCATCCTGTTGTTCTTCCGGGAAGGAGCCGATCATGTCCAGGCTGTGGAGACGACTTCATGCATGGAACATGTTTCAGCGTTTGGTAATAAAACCTTACATCTGATCTATATTTTTATTTCTATGTTTACACTTAAATAGCTGGACTCATGTCTTATTGTGTTCCTTATTGTTTTGTCAAGTAGTATTTTGGCTTGTATAAACACATTTGCTGACACTACCGCTATTGAGATTGATTTCCTGCCTTAATTGCAAATAATACGAAATAGGGGAATACATTCGCATATCCTAAATTATATTCCACATAATATTTATATGTACATTTGAAATTACAACCTACATTATATTTTTAAAACATCAACTGCTATAATGTAGAGCTGATGGATCTTTAAAATTAATTAAAAAAAAAATAGGCTGGACTTTTAGAGGAGACTTTTCTATTAACATTTACATTAAAACATATTTAAAAATAAGAGCAACAAGAACGACAAAGACGATCTCTGCCTTTTTGGGACATCTGGACTTCCTTCACAGGCGTGTCACTAAGAGCAGTGGTCCCCAACCACCGGGCCACAGATCGATTGGTACCGGGCCGCACAAGAAAAAAAAAAAGTTTTAAATTTTTTTTATTAAATCAACATAAAAAACACAAGATACACTTACAATTAGTGCACCAACCCAAAAAACCTCCCTCTCCATTATACTCATTCACACTCATTCGCACAAAAGGGTTGTTTCTTTCTGTTATTAATATTTCTGGTTCCTACATTATATATCAATATAGATCAATACAGTCTGCAGTAAGCACACATGATTGTATTTTTTTATGACAAAAAAAAAAAAAAAAAAAAAAAAAAATACCATCCCCCCTAAACTATGAATGAACACATGTGGAGTTATGTACTTAACAAAAAAAGGTGAAATAACTGAAAACATGTTTTATATTTTAGTTTATTTAAAATAGCCACCCTTTGCTCTGATTACTGTTTTTCACACTCTTGGCATTCTCTCGATGAGCTTCAAGAGGTAGTCACCTGAAAGGGTTTTCACTTCACAGGTGTCATAGTTTTGATGCCTTCAGTGACAATCTACAATGTAAATAGTCATGAAAATAAAGAAAAGGCAATACAATGAGAAGGTGTGTCCAAACTTTTGGCCTGTACTGTATATATATTTTTAATGCATTCTAACTCGTAAATAAAAAAAATAAGTCTGCTTACAATGGAGCCAATGGGGGGGTTCCTCTATACCAGTGGTTCTCAAATGGGGGTACGCGTACCCCTGGGGGTACTTGAAGGTATGCCAAGGGGTACGTGAGATTTTTTTAAATATTCTAAAAATAGCAACAATTCAAAAATCCTTTATAAATATATTTATTGAATAATACTTCAACAAAATAAATGTTTAGAATTAAGTTCATGAATCCAGATGGATCTCTATCCCCAAAGAGGGCACTTTAAGTTGATGATTACTTCTATGTGTAGAAATCTTTATTTATAAGTGAATCACTTATTTATTTTTCAACAAGTTTTTAGTTATTTTTATATCTTTTTTTCCAAATAGTTCAAGAAAGACCACTACAAATGAGCAATATTTTGCACTGTATGACAATTTAATAAATCAGAAACTGATGACATAGTGCTGTATTTTACTTTTTTATCTCTTTTTTTCAACCAAAAATGCTTTGCTCTGATTAGGGGGTACTTGAATTAAAAAAATGTTCACAGGGGGTACATCACTGAAAAAATGTTGAGAACCACTGCTCTATACCATCCATAAAACCCAATCAATAACCACCCAAAAAGTGCCAACAATACTCCATTTACATTTCGTGACTTGAATATTAACCAAGTATTTGTGATATTGTTATTATAAGCGCTAAAGCAGACTATTTATCATTTACTTATAGCGGCACCATGATCGCAAGCTTGTGTGGTGATGTTTACATCATCTAGTCATGAGCTGCTTCCCCTTGTGGAAGTTTATTCTATATCATAAATCATGCCTTTCACCTGGATAGTAGAAAGATGAGGACGTAATCTGGCAACTTGGTACACTTTGACAGCCAATTTAGACTTGAAAATGTAGAGAAAGACAGAGTCGTGTGGTTCCACCCTCTGTTTCGTAGCAAGGATTATGGGTCATTCTTCATCTAAATTGGACTATTACAAGACTCTATCAGTCAGCATCCTTATGAAGGAAGATATTGTATAGTAAGTGATGTTTTAGTGTGTTTGTTGGCTCTCATGAAGTCTGCAGTGAGTAATAATCAGTGTGGTTGTTGAAGGAAAAAGCGAATAGTGTGATACGTTTTTTAAATTAATGCGCCGCGTATGCCTAAAATAAGCAAAATACGTATATATTAAATGTTATTATGAATGTTTGTTTGTACATTATATATATACTTACATCATGTGAATTATATTTATATATAGTGAAGTGAAGTGTATTATATTTATATAGCGCTTTACTCTAGTGACTCAAAGCGCTTTTACATTGTGAAACCAGTGTTTCCCATAAACTGCCAAGATACCTGTGGCGGTGGGGGCGCGGCTATGGGCGTGGCTATGGGCGTGGTCACCATGACATCATCGACTAATTTGCATAATTTACTACAATGATTTGATTTTCTCTAAAAAGGCTAAAAAAATGTATACTTACTAATTAATAATAACAGTTTTGTTTTAAACGTCCATCCATCCATCCATCCATCCATCCATCCATCCATCCATCCATCCATCCATCCATCCATCCATCCATCCATCCATTTTACAATATAATTACAATACTTTATGTACATATTTATATACAGATTTGAACAATAAGTTATTCACTGAAATATATTTATTAATTGTGGTTCTTACAAAAAATACATCTTATAGAATATAAAATAATAACTAAATAATTTAACTTTAGCCTACTACTGCAACCATATTATTTACCAGCAACATAAAGTGAAACAGAGGCAGAGGTGTCCTGCCACAGTCAGTAACAAATAAACAGAAAACAGTAGTGGTGGTAGATAGACACAGAGCTTCATCAAACATCTGATCCACTGAACAAAGAGCTCCAAAAAATCTTGAACTTTAGACTGCCATCAGTTTTACTCCCTACACTTAACCATGTGTTTCCTACTGCCTGCAGACTTTGCACCCTTTGTTATATACACATGTTGTGTTTCTAATATAAATACATTTAATAAAGTCAAATACAAATAAGGCAACAAGAAAAGTATCCTACACTTCTCTTTTGTAAAGTAAATCTAAACAGCCGATATGGGCATCTACATCAACTATATGATTTGCCTGAGAAGCTGGAGAGGACAAAAAAAATAAATATATATATATATATATATATTTTTTTTAAAATTTTAAAACATTTTTTTTTTTTTATTTGTGGCGAACGTAATTCTTTCGTGGCGGGCCGCAACAAATAAATGAATGTGCGGGAAACCCTGGAAACCCAATATCTAACTTACATTTAAACCAGTGTGGGTGGCACTGGGAGCAGGTGGCCACTCTACCAACCGAGCTATACCGCCCCATCATGTACATAAGACCTTAATGGAGGTGTTTTGATGTTTTTTTTAAAGGCTTTATATGTAAGCAGAATAGAGTGACTCTCATAGGTTCCATTGTAAGCAGACATTTGATTGCATTTATTTACTATTTAGAATGCATAAAAAATGAAAAACATGTGTTCTTGTTTTACATAAGGATTATAAATGATAGACACAATTTAAAAAATAAGTGCAGTTCCCCTTTAAAGCTTCACACATTGATATTTAAATGTTGACTGTTGTTTTAAACACACATTTAAAATGAACCCCCAATTGAATTTAATGTTTTTGACATTTCTTTCAAATCACATATCACACCGTTAGCAGAAGAACTTGGAATGACCTCAATATCACACACACTCATGTAACTCTTTGACATGGAATAAATGACATGCCACTAGTATTTTTAAGCCACACTTCTGCCCTAATGTAGCTGAGATAGGCTCCAGCACCCCCACCACCCCGAAAGGGACAAGCAGTAGAAAATGGATGGATGGGACACTTATACTTACCTACCAAGGGTGCAAACTGCAAAGTGGATGTTTAATTATCCTTGTTGAATGACATATTGTGCTTCCTCAAACCAACTGCACTCGCTCAGTGACACAACAAAAACAAGCTCACATAAGTATAGGGCTTATTTATTGCACTTCTATTTAACCTTTATTCATATATATTACACTTAAGTTATCGGCTGTCCTGACAAGAGCCTGCTTGTGTGTTGGCTACTTTGGTGAAACTGGTGTGAGACTATTTATCTTCTTCCTTTATAACTCGACCACCCGGGAACATGAGTACAAAATAATAACAATCTGCTCCATTGAACACTAGACAACCCGGTAATAGGATTACAAAATAATCTGCCGTGTGGGCCACTTACAATTTAATTAAGTAATTCTTTGGCGTACTACTACTAGATGACGCCCACGTACCACTACAGTTTGAGAAGCACTGATCTAGAATTAACTTTCACCAACTTGGAAGCGATGCACCGGCATCAGCAGCTTTCCGTCTGATGATGTCCAAATAGTGAATTATATTTATTTAAATAAATAGAATCATAATCTAGTTCACTCTGTGAAATAGTCTGTCGGCATTAGTGTTTATAAAAACAATATAGCTTGGTCAATGTTTAGGTCATGAAATGTTAATTAAGTATTTTTTCAATTTTTTTCCGTGGGTTTTATGGGTGGAATAGAGTACTCCCTTTAGTTGCATTGTTAGCCACATTGTACTTGTCGTCCATCCATCCATTTTCTATCGCTTGTCCCTTTCGGGGTCCCGGGGAGTGCTGGAGCCTATCTCAGCGGCATCCGGGCGGTAGGCAGGGTACACCCTGGACAAGTCGTATTTAACAATTTAGAATGCATTAAAAAGTATATGTTCTTGTCTTACATAGGAATTGTGAATGATAGGCAAAATAAAAAATGAAAAGTTCAGTTCCCCTTCAAAACAATTAATGTTTCATGGCAAATGTCCGAAGTACTGTGACTGATAAGGGCAAACCTTGCGAAAACAGAAATTTATATATATATATATATATGTATGTATGTATGTATGTATGTATGTATGTATGTATGTGAAGAGGAAGATAATTATATAGCAAAATATTGCCACGGGGAAGTGCTGCAAATTAGGAATGCTGCCATCACATAAACGCTGAAGGGTCAAAATCAAATGCTGCAAATGCCATAAACTCACACGCTAACCCCCAAAACTGCATGAGCGAAAACAAAGTTCACAAAACAAAAGTGATATGACAGTTGTTGTGCCACAGCGATTGGTTATTTTTGTAAGACTATCATTATCGGTTTGATCTATTTTAAACATGCATACAGTTACAATATGGTACATGGAGTAATCTATTGATTAGTTTGGTTGCTCTGCCTCACGGAAACTTAATGCTTTTCAATAATGGCATTACTAAGAATTAAAAAAATCCGTTGTTTGCCACTACATAAGGTGCTCTATTGCAGCGGTCATGTGGAAACTGTTCGTGTATTTAAAGTTCAGGGCACTACTACAGTCCGGATTTGATAAATTTTTTATCAGTAACACTCAAACGATTATATTTATAAGTGGTTGATTTATATAGGCTAATAAGGTAAAGTTTTGTACCTGACAAGTTTCGGCTATCTTGCTTCTGGTGGGATGGAACAATCCATAAAACACGTCACAGATGACGCCACGCTAACATCACGTGACACCTCTGATGAAGGCTGCAGAAGCAAGACAGCCGAAACTTGTCAAGTACAAAACTTTACCTTACTAGCCTATATAAATCAACCACTTATGAATACACATTAGTAGGCTAAATGAACCTCTTCAACATAAACGATTATATTGTTGATGTGCTCTGCAGCAGAGGGGAGAATAATAATGTCCTCAACAATGTGCAAGTTAATATAAGGTTATACATTTCTTCTTCATGCTGACTTTATCCCATTTCTGTATCTCTGCCTGGCTGCTGCCCTCCATCCCAAGTTCCATAGTCGGGCTGTCCTGTGGCGGGATGGACCAGCACACAAGCACTGGCAAACGCATACGCAAGCCCTCCCTGCTGTACGAGGACTTTGAGAGGCCTTCCCTGCCACACACTATGCCCCAGGGTCCCCCTACCCCGCCTCAGCCTCCTGTCAAGGACCCTTCCAGGCTGGGCCGCGTCACCAACCAGCTACAGTATCTCCAGAAAACCTTGCTCAGGTGCCTTTGGAAGCATCACTTCGCTTGGCCATTTCACGAGCCGGTGGACGCCCACAGGCTTAATTTACCGGTGAGCTCAGCGCCTGAACGGCGGCAAACTAAACCGTTAACTTAGTTTCTGTAATCGGCATAAAAAAATAATTTCTCACTTTGCACGTGTCAGGATTATCACAAAATAATCAAGCAACCTATGGACATGGGCACCATCAAAAAGCGCCTGGAGAACAACTACTACCGCAGCGCATGTGAGTGCATACAGGACTTCAACACCATGTTCACCAACTGCTACATCTACAACAAAGTAGGTCCACACTCGAGCTTTGGCCGCCATGTCATTCAGTTTTCTTTGGCCTTGTCCGAATACGTGCCTGCGCTGTCTTCCAGCCGACAGACGACATTGTGCTGATGGCCCAGTCCTTGGAGAAGATCTTTCTCCAGAAGGTGGCTCAGATGCCACAGGAGGAGGAGGAGTTGGCCTCTCCCATTGCCCGCAAGAAAAACGGCAGAGGAAGAGGCCGCAAGTCGAGCCGTGAGTGTCACCTGGGGATTTAAAAGTTTTTTTTGTTTTTTTTACACACACAAACCACAACATTGCGCAAATCTACCTAGCAGTTTTCCCCCACAGATTGGCAATCTGTTTGTGGCGGCAGGGGCGTGGCCACAGGATGTGATGGTCCAGGCGGTATCAATATGACCATACTGTTTAGTTTGCCTAATTGCTTTTATTCCGTCACGTGACTTCTACCCGTGGCGTCAACCAAGCCACAATGGTTGTTGTGCAGCAAGCAGCGTGCAGCAAGCAGCGCACAAACTATCTTAAATACGCAAGGGGCCTAGATCTTCCAGCAAAAAGCAGATACAGGCAAAAACTCAAACTATGCAATGGAATTAATCCCTATAGTTAATCAAAAAAAGGACTTGTCAAGTGATAATCAAGGATTATTCGTTGGTGGAGTTCCCACACATATCAACTATCTTATGCTCCAGATGTCATTCTACACAACAAAACTAGGGTTATACGGTATACTGGTACTAATAAAGAAATGTGGTACTAATAGATTAAAAACAGTACTATATTGCTTCTGAAAAATACTGGTACATGTTTTTCCCCACCGGACATGACGGCGTGCTGTCGTCACGTTGTGACATTGCTGGTAAAATGAGCAAGAGGCGCATGTTAGGCAATGCATACGCACGGTGTACTTACAAGCAGACAAACTGTGGAGACATAAGAGGTTGAATGGACGTATTTTGGCTTTAAAAAAAAAAACGATAAAAGCTTTTCACACTACAGCACCGCTCTGGAAGAGGTGTTTTAAACATGGCTAGCTGGCAGCTAACGTCCATCCGCAGTCGGCAGTGTTTTAGCTTCTTCTAAATCAGTAATCATCGCCTCCATGGCGACAAGTAAACTACTTGTCTCACAAGTATCATCCTTGCAGGACAAGAAATGGCTAAACATGCTTCACTGCATATCGTAGGAGGATATAATAGCTAACTGCTACCAGCAAGGTAGCGCTCCTTGAATGTAATCAAGTCCCATAGATGGATCTACACAGACAACGGCTGTAACGATACCAAGTACAAGAGCCGTATATCGTCGGTACTACAATGATTACATCAATATTTTTTATCATCTCAAAGTCTTTTGTCATTTTTTATTGTTTATAAAGTCAGGAAATACATCCCTGGACACAGGAGAACTTTAAGTATGACCAATGTACGACAATGTAACTACTTAGCATTGGATTGATACCATTATTTGTGGTATCACCCAGACCTATGTGAAGTATCCAAATAACAGAAGAACATGTGATTATTACATTTCAACAGAAGTGTAGATAGAACATGTTGAAAGAGAAAGTAAACAGATATTAACAGTAAATGAACAAGTAGATTATTAATCACTCTTCTACCACGTGTCTCTCATAATTTGACAAAAAATAGAATGGGAAATTACACAATATATTACTGCATATGTCAGCAGCCAAATTAGGAGCCTTTGTTTGCTTACTGACTACTAAAAGACAATTTGTCTAGTATGTTCACTATTTGATTGTAATAAACATATGTTTTATGCATCATAATATTTTGTGTTTATCAAATTAAAGCCAATATTGACATTTTGATTGTTATCCCCTTTGTTTTGAAAAGTATCGAAATACATTTTGGTACCGGTACCAAAATATTGGTATCGGGACAACCCTAGACAAAACAGATATCAACTTGGAAAAGCATGGAGGTCTACAACTTTTTTTGTATGTGGCTGGGTCAAGAAAATTGGTATCAAGCCCCTCCCTGGATAAATATGCATCCTTTTTGCTTGGGTAAGGTTGCATTTCATGATTCAACTTTGCATCTTGCGAGGACGGGTCCATGTAAACCAGGGGTCTCAAACTCAATTTACCTGGGGGCCACTGGATGCAGAAACTGGGTGAGGCTGGGCCGCAAGAAAAGATTTCTTAAAAAAATCTAACATGCACTTTTTAATGAATTCACCTTCTTTGAAGCAACATACTTGCCAACCCTCCCGATTTTTCCGGTAGACTCCCGAATTTCAGTGCCCCTCCCGACAATTCTCCCAACCATTCTCCCGAATTTGTCCCGATTTTCACCCGGACAACAATATTAAGGGCGTGCCGTGATAGCACTGCATTTAACGTCCTCTACAACCTGTCGTCGCGTCCGCTTTTTCACCATACAAACAGCGTGCCGGCCCAGTCACATGTTGTATGTGGCTTCTGCAGACACACGTAAGCGACTGCAAGACATACTTGATCAACAGCCATACAGGTCACACTGAGGTTGACCGTATAAACAACTTTATCACTGTTACAAATACGCGGCACACTGTGAACCCACACTAAACAAGAATGATAAACACATTTCGGGAGAACATCCGCACCGTAAGACAACATAAACACAACAGAACAAATACCCACAACACCTTGCAGCCCTAACTCTTCCGGGCTGCAATATACACCCCCACTACCACCAAACCCCGCCCCCCCCCGAACCCCGCCCACCTCAACCGACAGGGGAGGGGGGGGGTTTGATGTGTGGGGGGGCAGGGTTGGAGGGGCTGGGTTTGGTGGTAGCAGGGGTGTATATTGTAGCCTGGAAGAGTTAGGGCCGCATGGGATTCTGGGTATTTGTTCTGTTGTGTTTATGTTGTGTTACGGTGTGGAGGTTCTCCCGAAATGTGTTTGTCATTCTTGTTTGGTGTGGGTTCACAGTGTGGTGCATATTTGTAACAGTGTTAAACTTGTTTATACGGCCACCCTCAGTGTTACCTGTGTGGCTGTTGATCAAGTATGTCTTGCAGTCATTTACGTGTGTGTACAGAAGCCAAATACAACATGTGACTGGGCTGGCACGCTGTTTGTACAGGTTGTAGAGGGCGCTAAAAGCAGTGCCATCACGGCACGCCCTTAATATTGTTGTTTGAGTGAAAATCGGCAGACATTCGACAGAATGGTTGCCCTGAAATTCGGGAGTCTCCCGGAAAAATCGGGAGGGTTGGCAAGTATGACGCTGTCAAGCGCCATTCATATAAAACTTGTGGGCCGCACTAACATAACATTTTCATATTAAGGTGCGGGCCGCAAAATAACGTCGCGTGTCTGAGACCCCTGATGTAAATAAACTATAACTGCGATGACATAGCTCCCAACAGCTGCCACCCGTGACTGCATATACATTTACCAAACTAACAATTACTGAATCATCACCATATTTGAGTTTTGTCCTGTTGTCATATGTACTCTGACACATTTGTGTACAAAATAAACAAGAGGGGAGATGTAGAAGTACTTTTCTGACAAAGTATCATTGACCCTGACTTTCTGGTTTCTGTTTGTTAACAAATAAAATACAAACAATATCAAGATAATACTTCAATAGGAAATACTAATCGTGTGAAGTATTTAAAGAATATATAAAACCTTTTAATGAAGTGTTCACTGCAAACTCATGTGTTCTTCGACTCTGCTTCCTTGTACTAAAGTGCATGCCAATTTTCTTGTAGTCTTTCGTAAAATCTTGCACTCTTCCGCCCTTCTTGATTACCTCTCAAGGAACTCTGAAGAAACGGTTATCCTTTTCGTGATTTGAATGATTCGTACAGCCGAAAACCAGACATGCATAGGGCCTTTTTCTTCGAACGTCTAAATGGCGTCTAGTACCCATTGAAAACAGACGCTGGCTTGACCACCACGCATATTTAACGAGCCGTACGTGACGTCAAATAAATCCAAACAATTGGCTATGACGCAACTGGAAGTTGTTTAACGATAGTCTCTACTCGAAAGTTACTGTAAAACTAAGCACACAAAGTATAAAGTACATTAATAAACACATGAAGTGCACATGTAAGAATCCTGTTAAGTCGACAATACACTTTGGCATAAACTGAAAAAAAGCAATGGAACTATGCAGGATAAAAAGTTTGACGTTTATTACAAGCATGTATTACGTTAAAATTTTATATATCAAATATTGTACATAATTTCTTTTTTTTTTCTTACAACATGTCCGTAAAGGAGTAGGAATAAGCAAAGCTTATTTAATTCTACCCCCTTTTTACTTCCTGTTTTCAATGTGTACACCGTTACATCAAATCACTCTCAATACAACAGTGCTCTACATAAATAGTTAAATCAGCTATTATTCACTTAACGAAATTAATGATATATACTTTTCAATAAGTTCAAGACATGTATCATAATTCTTCTTCTTTGTACTTAGTAAAAACTTGTAGTTTCAACATTTCTTTAAACTGGATCATTTTAAATACATTGATTTATTTGCTTAATCCATTCCATAATTTAATTCCACTGTAGAGGTTGCCCTCTAGTGGGTTCTTCAGACCACCACACACTGCCAGGAGAGCCCGGATTTCAGGGTGTAACACTGTTTTATTTTCATAAGAACGTGCAAAGCTTTTGCTTTCCAGCAAAATTTCTTTCTCTCCTGCGTCCGCTCAGCAGCACCTCCAACTCCAACTGCGTGTCTCAAACCGGCTGCTGCTAATAAAGGCGACAGGTGATTAATAACAAGACCCACCTGGGCCATCTACTCACCTGTTGCTGTCTTCAAGGCCGGTCCTGGGACACCCCGTTCCGCGGCAGGCCCGCAGGCCACGCCCCCCTCCACATCCACATACTGATATGCTAAAGGTCTTAAAGGCCTACTGAAACCCACTACTACCGACCACGCAGTCTGATAGTTTATATATCAATGATGAAATCTTAACATTGCAACACATGCCAATACGGCCGGGTTAACTTATAAAGTGCAATTTTAAATTTCCCGCTAAACTTCCGGTTGAAAACTCCTTTGGATATGACGTATGCGTGTGACGTAGCCAGTAGAACCGAGGTATGGCTCCCCCATTGAGGCCAATACAAAAAGCTCTGTTTTCATTTCATAATTCCACAGTATTCTGGACATCTGTGTTGGTGAATCTTTTGCAATTTGTTTAATGAACAATGGAGATTGCAAAGAAGAAAGTTGTAGGTGGGATCGGTGTATTAGCGGCTGGCTGTAGCAACACAACAAGGAGGACTTACTTGGATAGCAGACGCGCTAGCCGATGCTAGCCGCCAACCGCATCTCTGATCAGGTGAAGTCCTTCGTCGCACCGTCGATCGCTGGAACGCAGGTGAGCACGGGTGTTGATGAGCAGATGAGGGCTAGCTGGTGTAGGTGGAGCGCTAATGTTTTTATCATAGCTCTGTGAGGTCCGGTTGCTAAGTTGCTAAGTTAGCTTCAGCGTCGTTAGCAACAGCATTGTTAAGCTTTGCCAGGCTGAGAATTATTAACCGTGTAGTTACATGTACATGGTTTAATAGTATTGTTGATCTTCTGTCTATCCTTCCAGTCAGGGATTTATTTATTTTGTTTCTATCTGCATTTGAGCCAGATGCTATCACGTTAGCTCAGTAGCTAAAGAGCTTCGCCGATGTATTGTCGTGGAGATAAAAGTCACTGTGAATGTCCATTTCGCGTTCTCGACTCTCATTTTCAAGAGGATATAGTATCCGAGGTGGTTTAAAATACAAATCCGTGATCCACAATAGAAAAAGGAGAGAGTGTGGAATCCAATGAGCCAGCTTGTACCTAAGTTACGGTCAGAGCGAAAAAAGATATGTCTTTCACTGCGTTCTAGTCCGTCACTCTAACGTACCTCATCCACGAATCTTTCAGCCTCGCTCAAATTAATGGGGTAATCGTCGCTTTCTCGGTCCGAATCGCTCTAGCTGCGTTGAAAACAATAGGAAAATATGAGGAGGTGAACAACTGACTACGTCACGCTACTTCCGGTAAGGGCAGGGCTTTTTTTTTTTATCAGAGACCAAAAGTTGCGAACTTTATCGTCGTTGTTCTATACTAAATCCTTTCAGCAAAAATATGGCAATATCGCGAAATGATCAAGTATGACACATAGAATGGATCTGCTACCCCCGTTTAAATAAAAAAAATTCATTTCAGTAGGCCTTTAAGTGTTGTACGTGCATACACATGCTTTAAATTAGATTTTTCTCTAAGGTTAAATTTCTCCTCTTTTGTTGAGAAGAATTGTTGTACATTCTTGGGTAGCAGGTTATAGTTTGCTTTGTGCATTATTTTAGCTGTTTGCAAATTTACCAAATCTTTGGATTTCAATATTTTGGATTTAATAAATAAAGGGTTTGTATGTTCTCTATACCCAACATTATGTATTATTGTAATTGATCTTTTTTGTAGTACGGTTATTGAATTAAGTGTACGTTTGTAATTGTTTCCCCATATTTCTACACAATAACTCAGATATGGTAAAACTAGCGAGCAGTAAAGAATATGAAGACATTTTTGGTTAAGTACATATTTTGCTTTATTCATTACCGAAATATTTCTTGCCACTTTATGTTGTATATTTTCTATATGCGATTTCTAATTCATTTTATCAACTATTATTATACCCTAGAATGTATTTATTTTACTCTTTCAATGTCTATTCAGTCTATATGTGTTTGACTTTATCTTCTACTGTTGCCGAATAACATTATTTTAGTTTTATTGAGATTCCAAGGTGGTCTGTTTTTGTCAAACCATCTTTTTTTTGTTCATTTCTTCCGTTATTAGTATTAGCTTTTGTGTGTTCTCTCCTGAAAAAAATGCAGCCGTGTTGTCCGCAAATAATACTATGTCCTTTGTAACTTTTCAAATGTCGTTTATATAAAGACAATTTTGGTCCAAGTATTGATCGTTGGGGTACGCTGCAAGATATATTTAACGCTGCTGACATATGTTAACCGATCTTCACGTATTGCTTTCTATTGGTTAAGTAGCTTCTTACCCAGTTTAAGGCCTGTCCTCTGATTCCATATCGTTCCAATTTATTGATTAAGATATCATGATTAATGGTTTCCATTGCTTTAGTTAGATCCATAAATACTGCTGCAGCACGTCGTTTACCATCTATTGCATTGGTGATCGCTTCCGTTATTTAGATTACGGTAATGCCATTGATGTACAAATGTTAGCTCTGTATCCGTATTGGTTCTCTGCGAGTGTTCCACTTTTGTTTATAAATTTGTCATATCTGTTGTTGAATAATTTTTCAATGGTTTTCGAAAATTGTAGAAGTATAGCAACATTTCTGTAATTAATAAACTGGTGTTTGTCTTCGGTTTTGTAAATCAGTACAACTTTTTGAAACCGTTTGGAATGATAGATTGCTGATGGTTCTGAGATTTCTTCAATAACTGTTTTTATTACTTTCATAGCAATACCGTGACAGTCTGTTGAGGTCTTGGATTTAAATTTCTTTACATTTGATTATTTCCTATTATGTCGCATTATTGAGGAACATGGAGTTGGAATTTCTAACCTTATGCCGCAAACTAATTGCTAACATACAATGACAGGTTAACGAGCATTAGCACTAAGATCATTTTAAAATTGTACAAATGCTTAACAAATGAAAAATTAACTAGGGATGTACCGGTCAGGGTTTTTTGTTGCCAATTCCGAGCTTTAATGACTGAAATAGTCCGATACCAATACAGATCACATGTTATGGTGAGTGGGATTAACAGTTTAAGACAGTATTTAAACTACCGGTAGTTCCTTACACTCTTTTTGTTATATACAATTGTTTAATCACAATAAAGTCAATAGTACACAATACCTAAACAAAAGTAAAACTACAATGTATTACTCATTTCAATTTGGTTTTTGCTTTTGCTTTTAAAAATGAAAATAAAAATCTAGACTTCCTGAAACACATTCTTTTGTTGTTTTAAGATAGTTTAGCGATTAGCATGTTTACTTCTGGCTTGCTCTTACTGTGTGAACCATGTTGATGTTCGACCCCCAGTGGTACTTAAGATACTAAGAAATTGTATTTATTTGCCACAGTGGAGGTGATTATATTAACTAAGCAAATGCCTGTGTGACCAAAAATACATAGTTTTAGTCAGAGGTCATCTGCTTTGAAAAGCAATAATCAGCTGAGGCCGATCACATATTTTTTCGCAAAAATCAGCCAATACTGATCGGGGGCCGATAGATCAGCACATCCCTTATTTTAACGGAACAACATTGACACAAAATAGCAAATTAATTTCTACTTGGATGCAAACAGTCCCCAAACTCTGTGGAAAGTAAATATTGACTGCTAACGTTGTACTACCAGTCCAGTCAGCCCCTCTATGCACTTAGTGTCTGTGTGTGTGCTTGCTGACTAGCTACACAAGCCTGCTGCTCGAATCTCAAACTCTAACACATAAAATAGTCAATGTTTTGTGGAACATGATTCGCATATCGCCTGGAAAGTTACCAGATCTTACTGTATCGCAAAATGTATACAATGTTTTCGGACTATAGAGCGGACCGGTAAATAAGCCCCACCCACTAAATTTTAGAAGGAAAAAATATTTTTCCAATTATTTAGCCACACCGGACTATAAGCCGCAGATATTTACGTTGAGAAATTTAGTTATTTACACAGTAAGATTCTGTAATGTTTATTTACATACCTTTTTAATAGTTTCCAAACGGTGTCTGTAACACTGCAGTAAAACGGGTGATCAAACAAAACAGAAGTCATCTTCATGGACCCACGAGCTGTGGAAGCTAGCTCTCCAATCAGCTAAACAGACACAATAACTCCACTGTGACGTTTTGGTGAATTTATGTAACTGAAACAATACAAAAAAATGCCATTGTAAGTTGATAATACTAACAAAGACCCCTGTAATCGTGTTACTATATTAGCTAATGCTAACGACGCTAGCTTTATTACATTACGATAGCACGTACAAATATGCATGTAAATGCTCCTACATCACACATGGGACGGTTTAGTAAATACGATTTGTTTTAGGTGTATTGTAAAATTAAAAAATGATGCTTGGAGTGATGAATGAAGAATCCTTTCGAGTAGAAACGCTATGGACGGCTGGAAGACAAACGGCACTTATATTTCCGGTTTAAAGCTCAGTCTAAACAAAAGGGCAAAGCAGCACTGCAGCCCATGCAGTGAGCAAACTCGCTCATAAGATGGCACCATAGCACAAACAATAACATATCTATTCAGTGTCTGCTTGGTTTTAAAAAAAAAAAAAAAAGCAAAAAAAACTATTTGCATTATGGTCGTCAGTGAAGAAAAACCCATGAATTAGTCTCATCGATTCTTAAGCCTCAGGGTTCAAAGCAAAGGAAAAAGTAGCGGCTTATATAATATATTTTTACTTGTGGCGGCCCTTAACATTTTTTTTGGCAGGACTCAACAAGTAAATGACTGTAATTTTGCTTTGGCATTTTTGCTTGTTGTTCCATCTGTTGAATTGTCTCCAATATGTCCACCAGCAATGAGAGCCCAGCAGGTGCCCGCCGTTTCACAGTCTGCTTACTCGCCGTCCTCCTCGGACACGGGGGACTCGATGATGGACAACTCTCCCCAAACTATGCTGACCAAGAGCCTGCCTCCAGCAAACATCATGGGACTGCCCCCAACGCAACCCACCACTAAGGTACATGTGACAAAACAGTTGGTCAGGGCAACAAAAAAAAAACACAAACCCACCACGCAAGTTTTATATTAAATGCAGTGTTTGTGGAGCGCTGGTTGACAAACAGTTCTTTCTACAGGGAATAATAAAATAGTAATCTTCTGAACTTGTGTAGAAGTGTAAAAATAAGTTACCCCGCTTGTACAATATAAAACATACATACAGATACCAGAGTCTATTTCCATTTCCATAGTGATATTGACGGCTTTTGTCTTGTTTTTTTGTAGAAAAAGGGTGTGAAGCGTAAGGCGGACACCACCACTCCGTCCACTATGGGCCTGACTGTGGGCATGTCGGCAGACGGACACGGACTCATGGTGGGCCTGGGGAAGGGCGGCCACGGAGGCCAGGTCCACGACTCGTCCATGAATTCCATCTCCTCCTTGGGGGGCATGACTTTAGAGACTCCGGCCGGCATGGGCCTGGTGCACAGCCCAGGAGGCCCCGTCCTGCTTCAACCCATGATGTCCAGCACCGGACGCCGGGTGGGCAGCGGCCGCCCCATCAAGCCCCCCAAAAAGGACTTGCCGGACTCTCTGCAGCTCCAGCCTTCACGAAAAGGCAAGCTGAGCCCCCTGATGCGGTACTGCAGCGGACTGCTCAAGGACATGCTCTCCAAGAAGCACGCCGCCTACGCCTGGCCTTTCTACAAGCCTGTGGATGCAGCGGCGCTCGGCCTGCACGATTATCATGACATCATCAAGTCTCCCATGGACCTCAGCAGCATCAAGGTGACATGCGCTGCTCTTTATCATATTTATTTACCACAGCATAAGACACACTCGCTAACCAATGAAAAGTAGGACTAGAGAGCCGTAGCTTTCCTTGTGTCTTAATTATCCATCTTAACAATACATTTAGACAATATTGTACCCCAACTTTATGGGAAGACTTTGGGGATTACCCTTTTTTTTGTTCCTTGTGCACAAAGCAAGGTCTATGAAGGTGTACTTGGATGGGTTTGGTGCGGAATAGGGGTGCACGATTTAGATTATATACTAGATCTAGGCGATATGGCCTAAAACTAAAACCTCTGACTTAAAAAAATAAATAAAAAAAAATAGATTTACGATTCTACGCCCCGCCATTTTTAAAGAAATCAATAAATACAAAGGATACATTTTCCAAAACAAGTTTCACTTAAATGCTAGTACCTTAGTTTGAATTGACACTGCATACTGTACACTGCCTCCTACCCTTAGCAATATTTACATTTTTATAATGTTCTTTTTGAACCAGATATAAATTGTACTTTTTCTGGAATAATTTTCCAATAACTAAATTAAGATCTTCCTCTGGTAGGCAATACTTCTGTAAACAAAAATGGGCCATTGCACACTGCATGCAAATAGTCTCCAACTTTGACATTAATATAGTGCAAACTTAAAACTTCTGTTTTAAATAAAATATTTCTGGTAACAAAAATGTAGCATTGCACATTGCATGCAAATAAATAAAATCCGATAAATCAATAGATGTAGCGATATTCAATCAATCAATAAAAGTGCAAGCGTTAAGACTTCTGTCTTGAATAAAATATAGTATTGGACATTGTATGAAAATAATTAATCAAGCGGAGTTTATACTGTTAGTAAGTCTATAAAGGCAGGTTTTTCCAATGAATGAGCACCACATCTTGGCGATGTGCAGAGCGACTGCTTTAGTGAACGCTCTGTGCATCCTCCTCCTTTTTTTATCATACATGATACCTTGTGGAAATAAGTCCACTACACTCACCTGCTCTTCAGCTGTAGTTTGTTTGTCTTGTTCGCCTCGTAAAGAGTTGCATTTCCCCCACTCGACTGGATGCTTCTGTTTCATATGCTGGAATAAGTTTGTTGTGCTGCTTCCTTTTTTAAACAAAGGTTGCAGTATACAGTCTCTTGTTCCACAACTGTTGCCGCAAATCTAAACCACTGACCACACTTCTTTTCTTGGGAACAAACTTCTCGTTCTTGTTCGCATCAGCTTTGGCCATTTTTGCTAGGCATATGAATCTCCTCTAATGAAATAAGAGGAAGAGCAAAAGCTACAGAAGGTACTGGGGGCAAAAAATAGGCTGTAACATTGATTTTGAATTTCTTAAGTCATCTGTAACAAAAAGCTTGACTTGATTGATAAAATCGATTTAACTCCCAGGCCTCTGATATGTGGCCAACGATAAAGCTTTAAATACTATCATTATATTATTATGTTTGTTGATAAGACACATAATGGCAAATTTGACAATGACAAGCTAACAAACGTGTTCTCATCGCAATGTAGCATCCTTGCTAGCAGCTAATGTCCTTCCACAGTGCAAAGCCACTTCTAAGTTAGTAATCCTTGCCTCCATGGCAGGGAAAAAAAACAAAGTTTCTTACATCCCTCATACCATTCCCAGAAGACGAGGAATAGGTAAATATGCTAACTGCGAGCTAGAGCTCTTGAATGTAAACAAGGTGGGCGGGTACAAATATTTGCAGTGACAATACCAAGTAGTATAGTATCAGTTCATACCAGAGCAGATAGATTGATATTTTTTTGCTATCAAATAATCTTTTGTCGTTTTTATTAATGTTTATAAACTCATGAACTGAGCTCCTGGATAAAGGAGGGCCTTAAGGGCAAAAACCAAAGCATCGGCCACCGCTGCTGCCTACTGCTCCCCTCACCTCCCAGGGGGTGATCAAGGGTGATGGGTCAAATGCAGAGAATAGTTTCGCCACACCTAGTGTGTGTGTGACAATCATTGGTACTTTAACTTTTAAATTTAAATCAGAGCCAATAGTACAGTAGGAAATAATTTGAATATTTAATAGTTATTGTTACACGGCCACACTGTTTTTTGTCTGAATATAATTGTGATGAAAAAAATATGAATCGTTCAATGATCTTGAAAATTTTAGGTATCAGTTTTGATATAGTGCAATACTGCCACTTTAACTACTTGGAACTAATTACTCTTGGATCGGTACCCACATTTGTAGTATCACCCAAAATTAGAATCATGTTACAACAGAATGTAACCAGATATTAGCAAGTAGATTAGTAATAGTTTTGATAAAATAATACAACTGGAAATGACAATGGTGATGTAATATGTTACTGTGTATATCAGCAGCTAAATTAGTAACCCATATTGAAATGGTTGTATTACACTACAGGGTTTCCGCGGAGCATTGAAAAGCATTACAAGTCAGTAAGTGGATGTTGTGACAATTTGGGCTTTAAATGGCATTAAATGCAATGTCCAGAGGCATTAAAAAATGTAATACAATTATAGGACTTGGCCGATCGTCAATATGTCAATCCATCAAACAATAAATGAAAATTAATTAAAGAACATTGCGGTCATTATAAATTGTTACGTCTGTGTGTTTCTTTTCTTCGTGTTTTGCTTTAAAACTGGATACAATAGGTCTTGTGAGAAAAGCCCTGCCTCCATAGCGGACACTCCGCTGGATGGCTTGGGGGCCCGAACTTTGCCATTATTTGGTGACTGTAGGCATGTAGTCCTTAACTGTGACACCATGTCATGTTCATGAGAGAGCCGAGCTTGTTTCATACACGAATCCTTTATTTTTTCTCGCCAGTTCAGCGCACATGAGCTAACTCGGCTAACATTAGCAACGCTCGTTACGGAGGCACCTCGCGTAACCTATGGTGGCTTGGGATGGACAAACAAGGCAATGCTCACAACAGACCACAACTCTTTATTCTCTGACGTTCCCACATTGACTGAATGAGTTATTTTAGCTGCCTGACACTTTATACATAACTTGCTATCTACCGAACCAATTTTAAACAACTGTGAGGGTGTAACTCACTTTTTTTATGCATTTTATCTTATTTTCCAAATATCTTTCCATGACATGTTTTTTTCTAAAATGTTTAAATCATCATCTATTTCCAAACGCATGCATCATTTGCATTTTTAGTATGATGTTCATTTATTATTACATTAAAACCTATTACTATTTTATTTTAAATTGACTCCTGATTTAAAACATATCCTCCAGTTTGTGGCTGTAACAAGTCATACTTTCAGAGGATATGCATTTTTACAGCATGTTTTAAAATTTAAAAAAATTACTTCTGGTTATATTATATTGATCAACTAATTTGGAATTTGATGTTTATTTAGAGGTCTTAATTGCAGTTCCCCTTTAATCATTTGTATTGAAGGTACACTGTGATGATTGACAGGCATAACTTTTTAATTGGCTATTGTGTGGATGCTACTACAGAAAAATAAATAAATACAAATACATTCTCAGATGAAACAGTCTTGCGAGGCAATTCTAATTCACTAGATAGTAAAAGTTAATGTAAACTTGTCAAGATTATCATTGTCAAATGCTATACACACCGTTGTAAGCTTGTGACTATATACAAAAACCATATGCAGTCGGAAATGGCCATTCAATTTTGAGTAGCATTAAAAAGCATTAATTTAGTTTTGCAGATACCTGTAGAAAATTAGAATTGATATAGCAAGTAATATATTGTTATCACAGGAGGCTGCAATATATATTTCAGGCCTTGTCGCCTATCTCTAAAGTGGGGTTGGCAAGGTTTATTTCCTACATCTTTTACATTTCCTGAGTAAGTAAGGTTTTTACTGTTCTGCCTCTCCTGACCAGAGAAAGATGGACGGTCGCGAGTACCGAGACGCTCAGCAGTTTGCCAGCGACGTCAGACTCATGTTCTCCAACTGCTACAAGTACAACCCCCCCGACCACGACGTTGTGGGCATGGCACGCAAGCTGCAAGTGAGCACGGCACTCGGATTCTACCTTTTTTAAAAGCGTCAGATCAAAGTTACCTTTCATCCTAGCATTGGTGGAGGCACTTTAGCAGCTGGTTATGTTGCTCTATTGGCCCAAACAAAACATTTGGCTCTTTTTATTTATTTATTTATTTATTTCAACATGACCCCTGATGTACATCAAGAGTTTTGAATCCACCATCCCCCGCTCTTTTCTGTTCTTCAGGATGTGTTTGAGTTCAGTTTTGCCAAGATGCCCGACGAGCCACACCTGGACCATGGTGCCATGTCCATGAGCGGCCACCCGACTTCCTCGTCGTCATCCTCGTCGTCGTCGTCCTCCTCCTCCTCCTCGTCCGCCTCCGAGAGCGAGCCCAGCAGCGAGAGCGAAGAGAGCGAGAGCAGCCCCAGCTCGGACAGCGAGGAGGAGCGGGCGCACCGCTTGGCGGAGCTGCAGGATCAGGTGTGCACGCAGGTGAGTGTTCCTCTTTCATCACACTCTGGATGGAGGAGTCTGCTCGGGTGCTGGTTAGCTTGAAGCTAACAGCTAACTTGTCTCCATCCTCGAACGATGTGGGTCCAGCGGGAGATAAAAGTGAAGTTTCCATGGACTCACAACGAATAAAATACCGTATTTTTCGGACTATAAGTCGCAGTTTTTTTCATAGTTTGGCCGGGGGTGCGACTTATACTCATGTGTGAAATTATTAACATATTACCGTAAAATATCAAATAATATTATTTAGCTCATTCACGTAAGAGACTAGACGTAAAAGATTTCATCGGATTTAGCGATTAGGAGTGACAGATTGTTTGGTAAACATATAGCATGTTCTATATGTTATAGTTATTTGAATGACTCTTACCATAATATGTTACGTTAACATACCAGGCACGTTCTCAGTTGGTTATTTATGCCTCATATAACGTACACTTATTCAGCCTGTTGTTCAGTATTCTTAATTTATTTTAAATTGCCTTTCAAATGTTTATTCTTGGTGTTGGGTTTTATCAAATAAATTTCCCCCAAAAATGCGACTTATGTTTTTTTTCCTTCTTTATTATTCATTTTCGGCTGGTGCGACTTATACTCCGGAGCGACTTATTGTCCGCAAAATACGGTAACTTATTTACTGGAGTTAAAAATGTTGACTTTACACCATACTTGCCAACCTTGAGACCTCCAAGGTGGGTGGGCGTGGTTGGGGCGGGGGGGCGTGGTTAAGAGGAGAGTATATTTACAGCTAGAATTCACCGACTCAAGTATTTCATACATATATATATATATATATATATATATATTTTTTTTTTATTTTTATTATATATATAAATAAAAGAAATACTTGAATTTTAGTGTTCATTTATTTACACATATACACACACACACACACACACACACACACACACACACACACACACACACACACACACACACACACACACACACACACACACACACACACACACACACACACACACACACACACACACACAACACTCATCTACTCATTGTTGTACTTGAAAGAACAATGCTTTGTTAAGGGTTGAACTGTCCATCTTCTTTCTATTCTCTGTCACTACTTTTCTAACCATGCTGAACACCCTCTCTGATGATGCATTGCTGTGTGGCACGCACAAAAGTGCTTTCATCAAATGCACGAGAGTGTGGAATCTTCCATCTCTCCCTAGCATGGCCCAAAACCGGTCAATCCTTGCTTCCTGGGGAAGATCTTCCCTGGCAAGCAATTGGTACTCCAGTACTTGTACCCGGAGGCTGGTCAGGTCCAATCGCAGCTGCGGCAGACTTTTTTTTTTTGGGCGTGGCCTCCAGCTCCGGCTGAATACCGAGTTTGTCGGGAGAAAATCTCTGTCGGGAGGTTGTCGGGAGAGGCGCTGAATATCGGGATTCTCCCGCTAAAAACGGGAGGGTTCGCAAGTATGCTTTACACTCACCTTAGTGTTTACCATGAAATCTTTATTTTGACAGCCCCTCGCGGTAAACTTGTCCGAGTGCAAACTGAGGCAGTATTTGTCATTGATAAAACTTTTGGCAAATCAAAATAAAAACGCAATAAACGGGGACGGAAATTTGACCCAGCAAATATAAACAAAACAAAACACCGGCGGAAGCGATAATCAATACAATAAAAAAAAAAAAACAAGCAAACCGGGTGTCTTGTCTGTCTCTCCACTCCCTCGCTTTCTCTGTCTCCGTCACTCCCTCACGAATGCTGCTGCGTTAGCACACCTTCACAATTTGTTTTGTTTATAACCCCTTCTTAACCCCGAAAGTATATTGAAAATACACGCAACCCTAACTCAAAATGCCGGACATTTGAGGCATTTAACAAACTTCGCCCGGACAGCCCCGCAAAAGAGGACATGTCCGGGGAAAAGAGGATGTACGGTCAGTCTATCTAAAGTGTGTCTGACGGATAAAAAACTGGCAATTTGCAATGACTGCAAAAAGTTGATTATGCGAAGAGGAACCAAGACGTCTTCCTTTAATACAAGCAATTTGATCTCCCACCTCTTCAAGAATCATAAAGAGATATACGATGAATACAAGCGGAAGATGGATGAAAAGCAAACACTGAAAAAAAGTAGTACCACACAGTTGTCGCTTAAAGACTCCGCCGAGAAAAAACTAAAATATAACAAAATACACCCCAAGGCGAAAGCCCACGTTGTGGTCAGGGACAACGCATGCAGTATGGCAAAAGCTACGGTGGAGTTCGGTGTGGCTAGTCTGCCCTGCATGGCGCACACTTTGCAGCTTGCAGTGAACGGAGGTGCCCTGTCTCAACGCAGCTTTTCAGAAGCTCTGACTGACTGGTAGACCACTTCAAGCACTCACCACTAGCTTGCAGCCCATTTGTGTTACTCATACAAATACGTTAGAGCAGGGCAGATTGAGCCCAGTTTATAATTTCCTGTTATACAGTATGCCAGGCAGTCTTACACTAAAGGAGGACTGTTATTGTTTAATTTATTACTCTAGTATACTCTGGACTGAAGCTGTGTGCCTTCATTGTTTTTGTAGCTGTTTTGAGGCATGTTTAAAAAATAAAAAAAATTATGCACTTTGTGAAAGTCAAAGTATAGTATTTCCCATAGTTGTAGTGGGTATCAGGATTATCTCAGTGAGAGCATGTCCCAAATTCCAAGCTGCTGTTTTGAGGCATGTTAAAAAAGCCAAAATGCACTTTGTGACTTCAATAATAAATATGGCAGTGCCATGTTGGCACTTTTTTCCATAACTTCAGTTGAAGTTGTTCTCTTATTTTGGAAAACCTTGTTACATTGTTTAATGCATCCAGCGGGGCATCACAATAAAATTAGGCATAATAATGTGTTAATTCCACGACTGTATATATCGGTATCGGTTGATATCGGTAATTAAGAGTTGGACAATATCTTAAAAAAAGCCATTATCGGACATCTCTACTCGAAAGTGTTCACAAAGTACAAGAAAGAAGAATCTTAATAAACATCTTGAACCTTATCAAAAAAATAGTTAACCTTATTTATCTCATTATGTGAAACATGATGCAAGGTAATGGTTTTCTCTCATTCAAGGGTGCTACTGGAAAATCTTCCAAATATTGTAACATCAAATGGAAACCCTATAGAGCAGGTCTTAAATTACAAGTACATGGGTTTTACTCTTGATCAGAAGCTTTCATTTAAAGCCCATATTAACAACTTGATCTCTAAGCTTAGGGTAAAGCTTGGTTTATTTTTTAGAAATAAAAACTGCTTCTCTCTTAAAGTCAGAAAGAAGTTGGTGACAGTGACTATCTTGCCCGTAATTGATTATGGAGATGTGCTTTATTTTAGTGCTTCATCTAAATGCCTCCAGTCCTTGGACACTGTTTTTCACTCAGCACTAAGATTTGTTACTGGCTGTCGTAGTCTCACCCACCAGTGTCAACTGTATATGAAGTCAGACTTATCTTCTTTGAGTGCATGCAGATACACACATTGGCTGACTATCATTTATAAGGCTCTTCTAGGTTTAACACCTCCATACTTGTGTACTTTGTATTATGCATTACGTTCTAACAATTTGTATGTTTTAACTGTTCCCCATGTGCGGACTGAATTTGGCAAAAGAGCTTTTGGCATTGCTGCCCCTATGGCATGGAATGCATTGCAGACGAAACTGAAACTCACTGAACTACTTCCATTTGGAGACTTACGTTCTGTCCTGAGGGACAAACAGCAAGAGACTTTTGCACAGTGCCTGTTTTTAAAAGGTGTAAATCTTTATTGTTTTACAGTTCTCTTTTATGTATTTTAAAATGTATGTCTCAACGTATTACTTTTTTGAAACTGCTCTGTGACATGTGCTGTTGACCTCTTGGCCAGGTCACCCTTGTGAAAGAGATCTTGATCTCAATGGGTTTCTTATCTGGTTAAATAAAGGTTCTATGAACTAAACTGTTTGTGAGAACTGTATGTATTGTTATTTATTTATTTAATTTTAGTATTTATTTAGTTATTACTTAGTCCTATTTATTTACTGATTTATTCACTGTTATGTTACAGAAGGTGTTGTAACACGTGTTAGTAATTGCTGTGATACGAAAAGGGGTAGGATTAAATAAGCCTTGCTTCTTCCCACTCCTTTTCTGACATGCTGTAATAAGAAACTATAATTATGTGATGGATTATATTGTAATTGTATGCATGTTCGGAATAATCTAACACCATTTTTTCGGTCTCATCTGCAGTTGAGAGCAGTGCACGAGCAGCTGGCGGCGCTCTCCCAAGGTCCCATTATCAAACCCAAAAAGAAGAAAGAGAAGAGGGACAAGAAAGACAAGAAGAAGAAGCGGAAGCTGGACAAGCGGAGTCGTGGTGCAAAAAGCAGAGCGGGCTCCGAGGAGTGGAAGATGCCTGCCAAGATGATGAGCAAGAGCAAGACGTCACGAGCGGGGGGTTCCTCCCAGGCCAAGAAGAGCCAGACGAAGAAGAGCAGCAAGAACAGCAAGTTAGTACCAAACTGTTTTACCTAATTTGGGTCGCTTCTTGCATTCATGAACTTTTTCACCCCTCAGGAGCGCCAAGAAGCCCTTTTACCCTCTGCTGTCCGATTCCATGCTGCCGCACTACGACTCAGAGGAGGAGGACGAGATCGTTCCCATGTCATACGACGAGAAGCGCCAGCTTAGCCTGGACATCAACAAGCTGCCGGGCGAGAAGCTGGGCCGCGTGGTCCACATCATCCAGTCCAGGGAGCCCTCGCTGAGGGACACCAACCCTGAGGAGATTGAAATCGACTTTGAGACGCTCAAGCCGTCCACGCTGAAGGAGCTGGAGCGCTACGTCATGACCTGCTTGAGGAAGAAGCCCCGCAAGCCCTACAGCGACCAAGGTAGTGTTGACGCCAAGGACTGCTTCAACCTAGGGCTGGGCGAATATGGTTGAAAACTGTGTCACGATATAAGTGCTTTATATTGGTCGATATGGAAAATTATTGATAGTTTTTATCAACTATCAAAAATAAGGACCAGGAGAAAAATATATGTATATATGTATATATGTAAACATTATTTAAAAATATAACCTTCCTCTAATTATAATCCCCTCAGCTATCAATTCGGAAAGAAAAGGTAATGTCAACACAAGCATGGAAAACAATCAATGTAAACAAAATTATAAAATCACATTGAACACTTAACAATAACCTCTTTAAATGAAGGTGCAAAAATAAGGAATATGTAAGAAATGCTTAATAAAGTGTAAGAAAATAGTGCAAAGTGTGAAAATGTAAACAGAGAAAACTGAAAACTATTATCTGTAGGTTTACTGCCAGAAAGTTATGGCTGTGTAACTTTTAATTTGGTTTGTTATTCCTTTTTAAAGATGGAAATTAATTTACGTTTTGCAGTAATTATTTAAAAATTATTGGACCAAATTACTGTTATTTCAAAGTAGCACATGTATTATATTTTGTCATTTATTTTGTGTATACAGTCCTGGACATTAGTTCCTACCTGTTGTTTCTGTACACCTAAATAGGGAACGGATGAGAGTTGAAAAGGAAAGATGAGCGCGGCTAAGGACTACGGTCCGTTTGAAAACATCTAAAAAACTGCCATTCTGTCGAGGTGACTTACTTGTTTTATACACGATTTTTTGGCTCACTGCAGCGCTCATTTTTACTTTAAATCTCTTCACACTCCATACAGAGAATCAACAGCAAGATGGTGCAACTAAACTTGATAGTGTTACCTGATTGGCTGTTAGCGTGCCCCTTCCATTGCTCAGTGATTACTTCCTGTTTTACTAGGTTACCTAGGTGCCTTTTGTTAATGCAACCAACCTTGCTTATTAACTTACGCTTTCTTTTGACAACATTTTTTTAAATGTATTGGTATTTTTATAACTTTTATAATATTTTTTTTTTTTCCGAAATGTGTTTCGATATTTTTTGATACTTTTCAAAATAAAGGCCACCACAAAAATTGTCATTATTCGCTTTATTTTAACAGAAAATGTCATGATACATTAAATATGTTTCTTATTGCAAACAAATAAAAAAATTGTCATTGAATAAAATAGTGAACACACAAGACAACTTTTAGTAGTAAGTAAGCAAACAAAGGTTCCTAATTTGGCTGATGACGTATGCAGTAACATATTGTGTCATTTTCCATTCTATTACTTTGTCAGCATTATGAGGAACAAGCTGTAGAAGATTGAATCTACCTGTTCATTTACTTAGACTTAGCCTTAGACTTCCTTTTATTGTCATTCAAATTTGAACTTTGCAGTACAGATAAGAACACAATTTCGTTGCATCAGCTCATGGTAGTGCAGGATAAAAGAGCAATAAGGTGCAGATATAAATAAATAGATTACTGTACAGATAAATATACTGCACTTTTGCATAGGCATCCACGTTTATGGATGTATGTTATATTGTCTTTTTATTCCAGCGAGTTAATCCATTTTTTGGGGGAATTGAGGGGATTATTTTAATGCATTCAAGAGTCTTACGGACTGAGGGAAGAAGCTGTTACAGAACCAGAGGTTCTGCTACGGAGGCTGCGGAACCTCTTTCTAGAGTCCTGCAGTGAAAACAGTCCTTGGTGGGGGTGGGAGGAGTCTCTGCAGATTTTCTGAGCCCTGATCAGGCAGCGGCTTTTTGCGATCTCCTGGATAGGAGGAAGAGGAGTCCTGATGATCTTTTCCGCCGTCCTCACCACTCTGCAGAGACTTCCAGTCTGAGGCACTGCAGGCTCCAGTCCAGACAGAGATGCTGTTGGTCAGTAGGCTCTCTATAGTGCCTCTGTAGAACGTGGTGAGAACGGTGGGACGGAGCTGTGCTCTTTTCATCCTGTTAATATCTGCTTACTTTCTGTTTTAACATGTTCCATCTACACTTATGTTAAAATGTAATAATAACTTATTCTTCTGTTGTTTAATACTTGACATAAGTTTTGGGTGATACCTCAAATTCTGGTATCAATCCAATACCAAGTAGTTACAGGATCATACATTGGTCATACTTAAGTCCTCATGTGTCCAGAGATGTATTTCCTGACTTTATAAACAATACAAAATGTACAAATTATTTTGTGATAATAAAAAATATAAATGTAATCAATGTAGTATCGACGATATACGGCTCTTGTAGTTTGTATCAGTGGATGTCTGTAGGTCCACTCATGGCATTTGTTTACATTTAGGAACGCTAGCTTGCTGTTAGCGATTAGCTATTGTATCCTCCTATGATGTGTAGTGAAGCATGTTTAGCTATTCCTCATCCTGCAGGGATGATGCTTGGAAGAAACTTGGTTCATTTGTCGCCATGGAGGCGATGATTAGTGATGTAGAAGTATGGGCGTTAGCTGCTAGCCAGCTAGCCATGTGTGAAAGCACCGTTTGCAGAGCGGCGCTTCCGTGTTTATAGCTTTATCTTTGTTAGTTTTTAAGCCAAAATGCATCCATCCTCCCTTTTCTGTCTTCACACTGTTTCTGCTTGTAAGTACTGTGTACCTGTGCGTTGTCGAACATGTGCCTCTGCTTGTTTTACCAGCAATGTCACGACGTGACGGGAAAAAAAGTACAGGTATTATTCAGAGGCAGTGTAATACAGTTTTTGTGTCATGAGTACCGCAGTACTTTATTAGTTCCGGTATACCGTCCAACCCTAGTCTAGTAGGCTGATATATATTGATATCAGCCCAGCCCTACATCAACTCCTGTTTTTGTTGTTTCAAGGCTGTTATGTGACTTGACAGACATTGTTTGTGGTCCATTAGCGGCAAAGAACGGTGGCAAGTCCAAAGAGGAGCTGACCCTGGAAAAGCGACTGGAGCTGGAGAGGAGGCTGCAGGACGTCAGCGGTCAGCTCAACTCGGGCAAGAAACCTGTCAAACCTAAAGGTGAGCGCACACTGAGTGTTTTGAAATACGTAAATGTCTTACATCTTCTCTCGCATCTTCTCAGCGGAGAAGCCCAACCCCACGGAGATGCACGCCCAGCCCCTTCGCCTCAGCGGCAGCAGCTCCAGCTCGGACTCCTCCTCTTCCTCCTCATCCTCATCCTCCTCGTCCTCAGACACCAGTGAGTCAGACTCTGGATAAAATCTTTTTTTCTGCGCTGGCTGAACTACAAAGGAAAAGAAGAAGAAACTCAGGGACCTGGGCTGGCCCAGGACGCGACACACCCTGAAAAGTGTTTAAAAAAAAACAAATAACACCCAAGCAGACTACTGAAATTAATTGAATGTCGAACTGAAGGGAATTGGTAAAGAAAAACACTTATTGCCTTGGTTTCTCCCGCCTACGTTTTTGTAAATACATGTATGAACTTATGTTTCTTTTATAAAGAAGAATTTTATGATGATCCTCCCAGAAAAGGAAGTTGGGATGCAAGGCTTCTTTGGCTGGCCTCGTGTGACAATAATAATATTTATTTGTTTTCATGGACCGCATTTCCTCGCACAGTCACTGGAACATCAACCTGCGCTTCATCATCTCTCTTCCCATTTGGACCCAGGACCCCGCCTAAATCCTCAGATAGTCGACAATGTTGGCTGGACCGTACGTTAAAAAGCAAAGCTGCCAGGTTCCATTTGAAGATATTTGTTACTTTGCACAAATGTTCTTGAGGTCTTAAGTATTTCTTCTTTCCTGATTCCTGCTCAACAACCTGGTATTTATTGCCCTGCGCAGAAAGGGTGGAAAAATATTCATTGCAAATGCAAACTTTGCAATGGGAATTTTTCTTCTGTTTAGTTTTTTCAGCAATTTCCCAAAAACTTGATGTAATTTCTGGTGTGGATATGTGGAGCAAGTGTTGAGTTTCTTGAAACGTTTCTGCAGCACTTAAAACATGCTGAAGGTTTGGCTTCTCCGCATTAAAAGATGGTTTCCTATTTAATTTGAATGCAAATTCTTCAAGTCAATGTTGTCCACAACCATGTGTTCATTGTTCAGAGAAGTGAAATGGATGCATGTATATTCTTAAACTGTATATGCTGTTGCACTAACTACTGTATCCCTACTGTTCTTAATTTTGTATCTTTAGCTGCTCTTCCAGCACTTCTGTCATTTCACTTTATTGTTTCCTCAGTAGAGAGCCGCTCTGCCCCTTCCAATGCACACCTTTCATTTGACAGCTTTGTTTATTAAAATATCTGCGGTAGAAACAAGATGCCTGGCTGTGTGCAGTCCATATCCAATGCAGTGTCAGTGAAATATGAATTTAAATAAAAACTAGACATAAATTGTAACGATCACATATTACACAGTTCTCACATCTCAGTAAATTATTTTTAAAAAATGATTGTTGCACATAATACAACAGGGCTTTCCAAAGCGTGGCATGCAGCAATTTTTTGTAAAGGCCTGTAAATTGGCACGTGTAAGACAAAGCTGCAAAAATGGCATTACAAAAAAAATATTAAAATCTTAATATCAAGGGATCGAGCTGAAGTTGATCTTGAGATGTAGGCGTTGTTAAAATAATTTATATTGCTATGTGACTTATTGTGGAAGCCTTTTTGACTTTTATCTTTTTTTTTTTGGAAACTCATTTTTCAAAAAATAATACTGAATCAAAAGCAATTTTACAAATAATTTACATATTTAAGGTTCCTATCATATATTGCACTTTGAATATTTTGGAAGTAAATCGCTACATATTTTGTTATAAAAACTTGCGCATAAAAAACTTTAAAAATATATAACTATTTAATTGGGTATATCTGAAGTTGATGTATGGACATTTCTAGCTTTTAGAGCAAAAACAATATATTCTGACTTGTTTTTAACACTTTAATGACAGATCCTTTTGGGTTCCCGTGACTTTTAACGTGCAACAATTGAGGGCGGCCCTAATGGGTACAATAGTTTTGGTTTTAAAAGTGAAAAATATTATAAATGCCCCCTGCGCACTTTAATTTTTCAGTTTGTAACCCTCAGTGGAAAACGTTTGGACACCCTTGTAAAATATGCTGCGGTCTCCTCGGGTCTCTCCGTCTATCTCGCTGTGATGCCTTCAAGGTACGTTTTTGTGTTTGTCAATTTCAAGTGGGAAGAACAATCCCACTTTGAGAGGTCTAAAGTGCTTGTTACACTTACTGATAAGTATTTCTTCTCACAATACAACGTACCTTTTTGGAAAGTGCAATGTATTACTTAGTTTCTGTCATTTGTATTCGTTTTATAAAAAGTCCAAATGGAAAGTTTTAAAATCCCAACGCCCGTGAAGGTCTCGCTTCCTCTTCAATGAACTTTCTAGTCATGGCTGGCGCTCAGTGTTTCATAGAAACCGGAGGGGACACTCGTCAGTTGTGAATTTACCAAAACGTTCAGTTTCAACAATAAGAAGCACAGTTATTGTTTTATGTGTATTTTTAATGATTTTTTATACATACTGATGTATTCATACTGATTATATTTGCTTTTGTATGTGGTTGCTGAAATAAACACACCCTGCTAGGGGTATGTAATGGTACGTTCCCAGTGACAGCTCGAGCTGTGCTAACTCTCATGCCCCAGGCAGCATCGGAAACAGAGGCAACCTTTAACAAGCCGACACAATAATTGTCCCATTTTGCTAAACTTGTCGACTATCAGCCGCCGACATGTGTGCTGCCAAAAAGGGAGACTTGTCTCCGATTGAAAAGGAGTTGATTGACGTTATCTCGGCAGGTAAGCCTCCTCGACTAATCCCCCACAATGTGGCTAGCATGAATAGCTAGCATGATACATTTGAAATATTTTTAATTTTTGCTAACTCACTCATTAAACAACGTCGTGTCTCCCTATGGTCACACGGTTCATTTGTATTAAATTGTATTAATTACGTCTAACGTGTGCGAGTAATATTTTGATTGTATTATTGACAATATGTTTATTGTTTATATATTTGAACAATTTCCCGTGTGGATCATTAAAGTTTGTCTAAGTGTAAGTCTATTGCTGAGGCTGCAGTTTGCAATGCTATCATGTTAAGAACTGTCTAATGGTTGGAACTTTTCACCTGGTTAAAAAAAGGTAAGATGTGGGACAATTGTACACCACTGCAAACTACAACTACAGTAATGTCTTTCAGAATTAATGTGATTTTGACAGTCTTTGGCTTGAGTTAAAGTGGAACTGCACTTTTTGGGGATTTTGCCTATCATTCACAATCCCAAGTTAAGTACACAGATATTTTACTTTCTTAATGCATTCTGACTCTTAAATAAACACTAGCAAAAGTCCGCTAACAATGGAGCCGATGGAAGTTGCGTTATTCTGCCTATACAGCGTTGAAAACATCAATTGATTGATTGAAGCTTGTATTAGTTGATTGCCCAGTACAGTACATATTACGTACAATTAACCACTAAATGGTAACACCCGAATACGTTTTTCAACTTGTTTAAGTCGGGTCCACGTAAATCAATTCATGGTACAAATATATAATATCAGCACAATACAGTCATCACACAAGTTAATCATCAGAGTATATACATTGAATTATTTAAATTATTTACAATCCGGGGGGTGGGATCAGCACTTCAGTCATCAACAATTGCAGCATCAGAGAAATGGACTTTGAAACAGTGTAGGTCTGACTTGGTAGGATATGTACAGCGAGCAGTGAACAAAGTCAGCTCACAAAGCATAAGAACGAGTATATACATTTGATTATTTACATTTGATTATTTACAATCCGGGGAGGTGGGATGTGGAGGGGGGTGGGTGTTAGTCAAGGGTTGAAGTTGCCTGGAGGTGTTCTTTTAGTGCAGTTTTGAAGGAGGATAGAGATGCACTTTCTTTTACATCTGTTGGGAGTGCATTCCATATTGATGTGGCATAGAAGGAGAATTAGTTAAGGATCCTTCATTGTTTTATGTACACACTGTAAGCATATATATAATATAGTAACAGGCAGATTCATAGTAACATGCAATATTTACGTATTTTGTTCATTTTAAGCCTACTGCAGCGTATTAATTGTACAAACGCATCACAACATTGGCGTTTCCCTTCAACAACATTAACACTGCTATTATTGGCAGACTTGAGAGACAACAAAGACTATCCATCCATCCATCCATTTTCTACCGCTTGTCCCTTTCGGGGTCACAGGGGGTGCTGGAGCCTATCTCAGCCTATCTTTGTCTTTTAGAGTCCATTTAAAAAATTTTTTACTCGTTTTTAAATCCTTAAGTGGTCTTGCCCCACCTTACCTCTCTGAGTTGCTCCACCTCTATGCCCCCACCCGGTCCCTCAGGTCAGCTGATCAGCTGATCCTGGAGATACCCAAATCAAAGCGCAAGCTTTGAGGGGACAGGGCCTTCTCTGTTGCAGGTCCCAAACTCTGGAACCATCTCCCTCTCCATGTGAGACAGGCCACTTCTTTGGCTACTTTTAAGACCTTTCTTAAAACCCATTTTTATTTACTGGCTTTTAACCCAGCATGAGACTTTAAACTGTTTTTAACTTTTTTTTAAAACTGTTTTTAACTTTTTAACTGCTTTTTATCTAACAAATTTTTATTAGGATAATTTGTATTTGCTTTTTCAATGTGTATTTTACTTCTGTTTTAAATATTATTTTTTTAGTCTGTCCTTTGCCTCTATTTCTTTGTGGTGTACTGCCCTTTGTTCTTCAACTGTGGTTGGTTTTAAAGGGCTTTATAAATAAAGTTGGTATGGTAAAAAGAAAAAAGGATTGTGACTGTTAGGCAAAATAAAAATAAAAAGTGCAGTTGCCCTTTAAAACTTGCTGGTTATTGCATGTTGTTATGGTGTTAGTGGATTCATTAAGTCAATGTCTAGTCAGTTTTATTTCTCCAGCGCCAATTCACAACAGAGGTACGCGCACGCACGAACGCACACAGAGCAGGTCTATAACCACGCTCCTCCTACTCAAATGGGCTTGTTTGTTTTTCCCAGGAAATGTCCAAGAGGCCTCAAGACTGCTGGGCTGCAAAGATGTCAGAGTCAACTGTTTGGATGAGGTAATAAAACATTGAAATTACTTCAATGCCTTGTGGAGGACAAACGTGCATGAGTCTTGGACATCTGTTTCTTTATGAACGCCGCATGCCTGATGGGAAGACGTTGGCTTCTCCTCAGAAGAGGACCCTCATGTCCTCTTGTCTTTGTTTTGCTAGGGCCTCTAAGCTCACATGTCAGTCATGTGTCTGAAACGGATGTTTTGTCAAGTTGTTAGTGCTTGACCTTAAAGCTCAGGGGTCTCCAAGCTCAGGCCCGTGGGGAAAGTGCGGCCCGCCAGCGTCCACAATCTGAATTTTCAAGTTAATTTTCGATAACATTAAAGTTGAGTTATTGCAAATGTGCTGCCATTTAATGGATAATGTCAATACTGTCAGACAATGACCTTGAATGTTACACCAAAACCTCTTGTGCTTAGAAGCAATATATGTACCAATTCAGAGAACCTTTCCCTCCCATGGGGTAAATAATTAAAAACCAAGAAAGAAAGTTAAAACATGTGGTACACAACACACAACCTGCCCACTATACTACGTGGATATTATAAAAATGTCCACGCACTATACACTTCAAAACTACACTCATCTAAATCCTCTAAAAAGCATTGTGGGTAAAATGCAGAATACTTTATTCACACTTCCACATGTTTGGCATATTTTAGCTGTGTTTGATGTTTCTGATTGATAACAACACTTTAACGAGGTCACCAGTGAAGTAAACAAGGTAAGATTGGTTCACATATTCTTATTATATTATCCCAAGAGTCTTAATGTTTTATTGTTTACACTTATTGTAGTGATGGGAGTGTTAATGTGTTTTTCAGTCTGTTAGCTACAGCGTGTTTTAATTAATGCTTTAACAAACTAAAGTGTGTCTGATCATTTCCTAACAATATTGTAAATCCTGTATCTTTTGTTTTGTACAAAATGATCGTTGATACGTTACAATCAGTGCTCGCTGACACACAAAAAAAGGGTCGTCGTGTGTGTATTTGTGCGTCCGAGTCAAAAAGTTTGGAGACCCCATGCAGGATTCATAGCAAAGAAATGTGGTAATCAGCACAATCTCTGACCTTTTATGTAAAGTAATATTTCATTATAGGCCCTTTCAGGAACTTTTGGTTCATGGATCTATAGGTTCCTGTAGAAGTGTCTGGTTTGTGTTTCCACCGCATTTCATAGTTCAGGGTAGTTTATACAAATCAGGCTGATGACGTATGGAGGAGTGGTTTACTATATTTCTATACTGATATCATGTAAACAGTCAGACAATATTAGGTCACAGTTCTTTTACTAAAAAGTAAATAATTGAAATACAAAGCAGTCCTATACAAAACAATATGATTTAAAAAATAAAGTGCACCGAAATGTTCAGAAAAAGTCAAGCTTTTGTTCGCAATGTTCTGTTGGACATGCAGAATACAGAAAGTCGTCCTCTCAGTAAATGATGAATTCATGAGGGTCAGGCGATTCCTTTTGGTCCATTTCAGCTGTAAATAACAATATATAAATAATAAATATCAGTGTTTATCTCACGCCGAAAACCCAAACACATCGACTTTAGCGTTAGCTTGTTACTACCATTAGCATTCTGTTCACTCGGATTGAGGCTAATAACTACACAAATGGAGTGTCACTGACTACTTTTACAACATGTAATAGTTAATATATGATGTTTTTTAATTTCATTCCCCTCGTGTACTACCTCCATAATTTCACATTTATTCAATGAAGTCAGAGTAGTAAGCAGCTGATGTCTCCGCTTTGAGTCCGGCTTCATACTCTTCTGTAAATTTGATTGATTGAGACTTTTATTAGTAGGTTGCACAGTGAAGTACATATTCCGTACAATTGACCACTAAATGGTAACACCCGAATAAGTTTTTCAACTTGTTTAAGTCGGGGTCCACTTAAATTGATTCATGATACAGATATATACTATCATATATACTATCATCATAATACAGTCATCACACAAGATAATCACATTGAATTATTTACATTATTTACAATCAGGGGTGTGGAGGGGGGGGGGGTAGGATATGGACAGCAAGTAGTGGACATAGAGAGAGAGAGAGATAGATTAGAAGGCATAAGAAAAAGTATCTGCATTTGATTGTTTACATTTGATTATTAGCAATCCGGGGAGGGTGTTAGTTTAGGGTTGTAGCTGCCTGGAGGTGAACTTTTATTGCGGTTTTGAAGGAGGAAAGAGATGCCCTTTCTTTTATAAATACCAGGGGTGTAACGGTACACAAACATTTCGGTTCGGTACGTACCTCGGTTTAGAGGTCACGGTTCGGTTCATTTTCGGTACAGTAAGAAAACAACAAAATATAAATTTTTTGGTTATTTATTTAACTAATTTGTAAACAATGGCTTTATCCTTTTTACATTAGACTTAGACTTAGACAAACTTTAATGATCCACAAGGGAAATTGTTCAACACAGTAGCTCAGTTACAATGATGGAAAGTGTAAGGATGGAAAGGACAATGCAGGTATAAATAGACTGATATAGCTATAAAAAAAATCTAACATATATACGAATATATACATATGTGTACAGAATAATTTATATACAGATATATTATATTATGTCTATAACATATATACAATATAAACAATATAATTGGGAACACTATAATAATTCTGCCCACGTTAATTAACATTAAACTGCCTCAAGTTGTTGCTCAGATTAAATAAAATGACAAAACTTTTCTTCTACATATAAAAAGTGCATCATTAAACAGTTTCAAGTCAACTCATCATGCTTAATTTATTACAGCATTTGGGAAGTCTGTAGTTGATTTTTATTATGTAAATCCAATCCAATCCAATCCACTTTATTTATATAGCACATTTACACAACAAGAATGTTTCCAAAGTGCTGCACAGCCATGTTAAAAACAATATTACAAACAATATTATGCTCCACCAATGACTGAATAAAAACAAAAAATAAATGAATAGAAAACCAATATAAAAACAATATATAAAAAATAAATATGATTAAAAACTATTTTAAAGGGTAAAACCAATTAAAACAGTAAAATAGAAATCAAAATTTATAAAAAACACAGAGGACAACAGAGGACAGAAGACCACACAACTCACGTAGTGTTAAAAGCCAAAGAATAAAAGTGGGTCTTAAGACGAGACTTAAAACACTCCACTGTGGAAGCAGTTTGAACATGGAGGGGCAGAGTGTTCCAGAGCTTAGGGCCGACCACAGAGAAGGCCCTGTCTCCCCTGGTTTCAGGTCTCGTCCTGGGCACCACGAGCTGGAGCTGGCTCTCGGACCTCAGAGTGCGCGCACAAGTGTAAATGTGGATGAAGTCCGAGATACACTGAGGTGCCAGTCCATGTAAAGCTATCACATGTTATATTTTTATCAACATGTGATAGCAGGGACGCTGTCATTCAAAACTAGGCTGCTCCATTACTAATGATTAATGTAACTATAGCTGAAAAAATAGTACAATAGCAATAGGAGAGACTATTCATCCCTGAACACCATGGAGTTCATGTAGGCTTAATGATGCACTTACATTATTATATCAACTATCAGAGACAGAAACTCTTCATTTAACATAATGTCCTTTTTTGCTGCTTCAACACAGCTCAATCAACACAGAAAAAGGTAAAGTGAAATAACAGACAGACAGGGCTTTGCTGTCCGTAACACACACACACACACACACACCGCAAAATGAGCTAATTATCCTTCATCTCAAACCATGATTGCGAGCGAGCTGAGCTGCCCTTTTGTTTCTAGAATGTCAACGGGCTCATAGTGATGTTACTAGTAGTTGACTATTATAATTTGGGGAGAGTCCGCTGCCTGATGCTTACCTGCTAAACACCTATCTGCTAACCCCACCGCAGAAGCACTGACGACATGCGCTCTGAATATGCACTGCTGATTGGCTGTTACCGCTCTGTTACCCACACAACCATCTGTTGTGGGACAATGCCGGGTGCTGTGTAGAGTACTGACAGAGACAGAGGCAGAAGAAGCGGAGCAGCTTGTTAAGACTTTAGCTTAGGCGGCTACTTAATATGTTCGTGGGGAAACTCGTTCGGTACACCTCCGAACCGAACCGAAACCCCCGTACCGAAACGGTTCAATACAAATACATGTACCGTTACACCCCTAGTAAATACATTTAAAAGAGTCCATTCGTTTATCGTAACTTCTCGTGACAAAATGAAGTTTGTAAAAATAATGAACAACAGTAAACTGCATATAGTATAAAGACTACGGCTGAGTAAAAACACTGCAAAATAGTTTCACTTATCAGCGATCTTCAGAACAAAATTTCCTGCATTTCGAAAGCTACTTTCGTTCTTCTTTCTCTCCGTTGTCAAGTTTGTTGTAATAGAAATACACAAGAAATAAGAAATAAACAAGTCGCAGCGTACATTACAATGGCGGTCGTGTGTTTGGAAGATACATTTTAGGAACGCCCCCAACTGTGTTCAGCCAATCAGCGTTTGACAGCACAGCCTGCCCCTGAAAAAGTTCATGGTCGCTTGGAAAAGTCCCACCTAGCTAGGAGGAACTCCAAAAGCTTCCTGAAGAACTAAATCTACTCGGGTAGTTTATGGTGGAAACAGAGGGGGAACTTTATTTACCCGGGTAAGTGGGGAAGTTCCTGAGAAAGTTCCTATGGTGGAAAAGGTCCTTATGACTCAAACTTGTTGAAATGCATAATCTGTCTACTTGCAGTACGGCATGACGCTGCTCATGCACGCTGCCTACAAAGGCAAAGCAGACATGTGCAAGTTGCTGCTGCAACACGGCGCCGACGTCAACTGCAACCAACACGAGCACGGCTACACGGCGCTCATGTTCGCTGGCCTGTCGGGTGCGTTGTCGACTCTGCAAACGCAAATTTCACATCGCTTTTGTCACTCAAACCTCCGCTCCCTTTGTGCTATGGCAGGGAAGACGGACATCACGTGGATGATGTTAGACGCCGGGGCGGAAACGGACGTGGTCAACTCTGTAGGAAGAACCGCTGCGCAGATGGCAGCGTTTGTTGGTGCACCGCACACACACACATGCATTGGTTGACTACAGTGTCATTTCTCTATAGAATTGTTATAAGTACACCTCTGCATAATATTATATCCTTAACATTAAAGAAATCTGTAAAAAAAATATATAAAGCAATTACTAACTTTAATAACTTTATTGACATAGATTTTTGTCTCTTACAGAAAATATTTAAAGTGCATCAACTACATAATCTTTGTTAAAAGCATTTTTTGACCAAGTTGCACCATTTGATTCTGAAAAATAAAATTTAAATGTTATAACTAACTCAATGAATAATAATAAATACAAATTAATCAGCAATGTTAACTCAGGAGCCCAAAATATACAAAACATTAACCTACAAAACAAAAATTAATTAAAAAAATTTCTGCAGATTTTTTTTTTTTTTTAATCAAAAAATAAGTCAAGATTAATGTCTACAATTAGTACATGTTGTAGTGCACTGCTTTTGAAAGCATGGTGTGAAGCATGATATTGCACGATACTGATAAAGCATGTTCCCCAGGGTCACACGTACCCTCTCAGGCATTGCATCGGGCCTGCCCCTTATCTGAGAAGGACTGCACCAGAGGAAGCCGATTTTGTCTTTATATTTAATACACAGCACTAATTACGATGCATAGTTGTAATATTGACCTGGTGTGAAATCAAAAAATTATATTGGATGTCCATGTGCCACTGTTTTAACAAGTCTAAGGGGCAGTTACGCTTGAACCCTATGAATTCTGCCTCGCAACAAGTAGCAACAAGCCATTCTGTTCATCTTCTAAATTAGTTTTCTTCCCATTTTGCCATGTAGTTGCTGGCCAACCAGTTGTTCCCCTCTAAAAAGAACGTAATCACTTGAACTTTAAATAAAATTTTTGAAACAGTGTCATCTTTTCTTAAACTTTTTAATTAAAATTGTTTAGGGCAACACGACTGCGTCACTGTCATCAACAACTTCTTCTCCCGCACCCGACTCGACTACTACACCAAAGTTCAGGGTTTGGAGAAAGAACCCAAGTTGCCACACAAACTGGCAGGACCCCTGCACAAGGTCATCATGAGCACCAACCTCAACCCAGTCAAGGTAAAAAAAAATCCCCCAAATAAGCTGAAAGGTGGAAATGCATTACACTGCTGTAGCAATTAAATTGAAATGTTTAAATTAAAAATAAACCTCAAACTTGCATGTTATAACATCAAGGCTGAAAATAAACATCAAGACACATTTTCAGTCATGCGGACGCTGTATCGATCCGTTGTGGTGAAGAAGGAGCTGAGCCGGAAGGCAAAGCTCTCAATTTACCGGTCGATCTACGTTCCCATGCTCACCTATGGTCATGAGCTTTGGGTTATGACCGAAAGGACAAGATCACGGGTACAAGCAGCCAAAATGAGTTTCCTACGCCGGGTGGCGGGTCCCTCCCGTAGAGATAGAGTGAGAAGCTCTGTCATCCGGGAGGAGCTCAAAGTAAAGCCGCTGCTCCTCCACATCGAGAGGAGCCAGATGAGGTGGTTCGGGCATCTGCTCAGGATGCCACCTGAACGCCTCCCTAGGGAGGTGTTTAGGGCACGTCCGACCGGCAGGAGGCCACGGGGAAGACCCAGGACACGTTGGGAAGACTATGTCTCCCGGCTGGCCTGGGAACTCCTCGGGATCCCCCGTGAGGAGCTGGACGAAGTGCCTGGGGAGAGAGAAGTCTGTGCTTCTCGGCTTAGGCTGCTGCCCCCGCGACCCGACCTCGGATAAGAGGAAGAAAAATGGATGGATGGACACATTTTAGTGTGTTTGTGCAAACACTATAAGTCCCAATATAACAAAGCAGTGTTTCCCACAGGACTGCAATCTATCTGGGACAGAGGATTGCATAATTGGACATGTCGCATGTTTTTATGCAGTTGTAGGTGAGAAAAAATGTGAGGCAAAAAACATGAAAAGCAGCGCAAATTAGGTTTAGAAATACAAATGAACTCTCTATTGTCGCTTTTTGGTGAGATGGGCAATACTTGCTTTATGTTTTTCAATAAAAAAACGTCACTTCGCTGGGGGGGAAGGAGCCTGAGCTGGTGCGCGAGGTGGAGAAGTTTCGTCTAGATATAGTTGGACTCACTTCGACGCACAGCAAGGGCTCTGGAACCTGTTCTCTCGAGAGGGGCTGGACTCTCTTCCACTCTGGCGTTGCCGGCATTGAGAGGCGACGGGCTGGGGTGGCAATTCTTGTTGCCCCCCGGCTCCAAGCCTGCATGTTGGAGTTCAACCCAGTGGACAAAAGGGTAGCTTCCCTCCGCCTTTGGGTTGGGGGACGGGTCCTGACTGTTGTTTGCGCTTACGTGCCAAACGGCAGCTCAGAGTACCCACCCTTTTTGAATTCACTCGAGGGAGTACTGGAGAGTGCTCCCCCGGGTGATTCCCTCGTTCTACTGGGGGACTTCAACGCTCATGTTGGCAGCAACAGTGAAACCTGGAGAGGCGTGATTGGGAAGAATGGCCGCCCGGATCTGAACCCGAGTGGTGTTTTGTTATTGGACTTTTGTGCTCGTCACAGATTGTCAATAACAAACACCATGTTCAAGCATAAGGATGTCCATATGTGCACTTGGCACTAGGACACCCTAGGCCGCAGTTCCATGATCGACTTTGTAGTTGTGTCATGGGATTTGCGGTCTCATGTTTTGGACACTCGGGTGAAGAGAGGGGCGGAGCTTTCTACTGATCACCACCTGGTGGTGAGTTGGCTGCGATGGTGGGGGAGGATGCCGAACAGACCTGGCAGGCCCAAACGCATTGTGAGGGTCTGCTGGGAACGCCTGGCAGAGTCTCCTGTCAGAGAGAGTTTCAATTCCCACCTCCGGAAGAACTTTGAACATGTCACGAGGGAGGCGCTGGACATTGAGTCCGAGTGGACGATGTTCCGTACCTCCTATTGTTGAGGCGGCCGATTGGAGCTGTGGCCGTGATGTGGTTGGTGCCTGTCGTGGCGGTAATCCTAGAACCCGCTGGTGGACACCAGCGGTGAGGGATGCCGTCAAGCTGAAGAAAGAGTCCTATCGGGCTCTTTTGGCTCATAGGACTCCGGAGGCAGCAGACAGGTACCGACAGGCCAAGCGGCGTGCGGCTTCAGCGGTCGCGGAGGCAAAAACTCGAACATGGGAGGAGTTCGGGGAAGCCATGGAAAACGACTTCCGGACGGCTTCGAAGCGATTCTGGACCACCATCCGCCGCCTTAGGAAGGGGAAGCAGTGCAATGTCAACACCGTGTATGGTGGGGATGGTGTTCTGCTGACCTCGACTGCAGATGTTGTGGATCGGTGGAGGGAATACTTTGAAGACCTCCTCAATCCTACCAGCATGTCTTCCTATGAGGAAGCAGTGCCTGGGGAATCTGTGGTGGGCTCTCCTATTTCTGGGGCTGAGGTTGCCGAGGTAGTTAAAAAGTTCCTCGGTGGCAAGGCCCCGGGGGTGGATGAGACCCGCCCGGAGTTCCTTAAGGCTCTGGATGCTGTGGGGCTGTCTTGGTTGACAAGACTCTGCAACATTGCGTGGACATCGGGGGCGGTACCTCTGGATTGGCAGACCGGGGTGGTGTTTCCTTTCTTTAAGAAGGGGAACCGGAGGGTGTGTTCCCACTATCGTGGGATCACACTCCTCAGCATTCCCGGTAAGGTCTATTCAGGTGTACTGGAGAAGAGGCTACGCCGGATAGTCGAACTTCGGATTCAGGAGGAACAGTGTGGTTTTCGTCCTGGTCGTGGAACTGTGGACCAGCTCTATACTCTCGGCAGGGTCCTTGAGGGTGCATGGGAGTTTGCCCAACCAGTCTACATGTGCTTTGTGGACTTGGAGAAGACATTCGACCGTGTACCCCGGGAAGTCCTGTGGGGAGTGCTCAGAGAGTATGGGGTAACGGACTGTCTTATTGTGGCGGTATAATCAGTGTCAGAGCTTGGTCCGCATTGCCGGCAGTAAGTCGGACCCGTTCCCAGTGAGGGTTGGACTCCACCAAGGCTGCCCTTTGTCACCGATTCTGTTCATAACTATTATGGACAGAATTTCTAGGCGCAGTCAGGGCGTTGAGGGTATCTGGTTTGGTGGCTGCAGGATTAGGTCTCTGCTATTTGCAGATGATGTGGTACTGATGGCTTCACCTGGCCAAGATCTTCAGCTCTCACTGTATCGGTTCGCAGCCGAGTGTGAAGCGACTGGGATGGGAATCAGCACCTCCAAGTCCGAGTCCATGGTTCTCGCCCAGGAAAAGGGTGGAGTGCCATCTCCGGGTTGGGGAGGAGATCTTGCCCCAAGTGGAGGAGTTCAAGTACCTCTGAGTCTTGTTCACGAGTGAGGGAAGAGTGGATCGTGAGATCGACAGGCGGATCGATGCGGTGTCTTCAGTAATGCGGATGCTGTATCGATCCGTTGTGGTGAAGAAGGAGCTGAGCCGGAAGGCAAAGCTCTCAATTTACCGGTCGAGCTACGTTCCCATCCTCACCTATGGTCATGAGCTTTGGGTTATGACCGAAAGGACAAGATCACGGGTACAAACGGCCGAAATGAGTTTCCTCCGCTGGGTGGCGGGGCTCTCCCTTAGAGATAGGGTGAGAAGCTCTGTCATCCGGGAGGCGCTCAAAGTAAAGCCGCTGCTCCTCCACATCGAGAGGAGCCAAATGAGGTGGTTCGGGCATCTGGTCAGGATGCCACCCGAACGCCTCCCTAGGGAGGGGTTTCGGGCACGTCCGACCGGTAGAAGGCCACGGAGAAGACCCAGGACACGTTGGAAAGACTATCTCTCCCGGCTGGCCTGGGAACGCAATGGGATCCCCCGGGAGGAGCTGGACGAAGTGGCTGGGGAGAGAGAAGTCTGGGCTTCCCTGCTTGGGCTGCTGCCCTCGCGACCCAACCTCGGATAAGCGGAAGAGGATGGATGGATGGAATAAAAAAAGAAAAAGCCGCAATATTCGTCCCAAGATGCTTTTTCTGAAAAAGACTAGCTAAAGAGGGGCGTATAATGTGGGTTAAAAAGCAGAGTTATGATGCTATTTACTATTAGTTATTTGCAAACATTAATCATGGACTAACTTCAGGGTCACCATGGCGATGACAGAGACACAATAGGTTGTATTCACTTGTCGTCACGTCCGGTGGTGGGCCAGCGAGCGTCTTTTGTCACCATTTTGCCTTTCTCAAAGAAAAATGCGCTATGTTTGTGTTGTTTTATGCTGTTGGAACCGTTCTAATTGCGAAAAGGATAACAGTTTCTTCAGAGTTTCCCAAGAGGTAATCAAGACAGGCAAAAGAGTGCGAAAAACGACAAGAAAAGCAAAGGATCAGCGTCGAAGAATGCACAAGTTTGCAGTGATCACTTTGTTTGTTTGATATACTTTTATCGTTTAGTATTTCCCATTTAAGTTTTATCTTGATATTATCTGTATCTTTTTTTGTTTCGGAGTTCTTAAAACACATTTTTGCTACCAGTGTTTAGTGAAGAACCAACATGGCGAGTCTAAATAAAAGAAATCAAATGTGAGCAAAACTTAAAAGAGCTCAGTTACTACCAAATGCAGCAATCATCAATAAAGTTGTCAGCACATAAAGACGGGAAAAAACATGCATACTCGTAACGGGGCGTGCAACAACAATAAAACTAACATGGGTGTAGACGCAAAGTTAAAGCATGAAATGCAATCTTAACCGAACAAAAACTATACACCCATTATCCGGGAGAGTCTTGATACCAATTAGCTTGACCCAGAAACACACGAAGAAGTCTTAGACTTCCTGCTTTTCCTAGTTTCCATCTGTTTTGTCATGTAGAATGACGTCTGGAGCACCAGACAGTTCAACATGCCTGGGAACACAACTGACTGATAATCCTTGGGATCGCTTGACAAATCTTTTTTTGATAATGTATAGGGATCAATTCTATTGCATAGTTAGATTTTTTTGCCGATATCTGCTTTTAATGGTAAGATCTAGGCCCCCAGCGTACTCAGATATTTCGCACTCTGTTTAATGCTCAGTAGCCCTGCTGGTTTACTTCTGTTCAAAAGTCACATGATGGAATACAACCTCGTCCCCTAATTCTTGCAGATGGTGATGCTGGTGAAGGAGAACCCGCTGTTGGCCGAGCCGGAGGCTTTGGACAAGTGTCGGCGCGTAATGGAGCTCATCTGCGAGAAGTGCATCAAGCAGCAGGAAATGAACGAGGTGCTTGCCATGAAGATGCACTACATCAGCTGCGTGCTGGGCAAGTGCGCCTCCTTCCTTAAGGACCGCGACGACAAGCTGGACGGCCTTATGAAGAGGTGAGTGGGCGGGGACCGTGCGGACGCCATTACAGTGGGAGGCAATACAAACACAATAGTTAAAGCCCACTGCTGAAGCTCTACACCAGGGGTGTGTTCAAACGTTCAAAGGACGTAAGACAGGGCGGGTATTTCAATACATCCATCCATCCATTTTCTACCGCTTATTCCCAATACATTTTATAAATAAAGAAGCTGAAATAAATTAGTGTAAAATCTGATAATAAATCTCATTTAAAATTAATTAATTACATTAGTACTATTCAACTGCCGGCCTGTGGGCCACAGTTGGCCCGCCAAAGCTTTCAATTTGCCCGCCGAACAACAACCAAATAGGCTTGATGAAACCATTCTAAACAAGGTTGCTAATGTATGAAGTACTCCCGCCCCCGCAGCGGGCAACAGCAAAGAATATGTGTCACAATGGAGCAGAAGTGGGTGAGTAGAAGAAGATGGCACTATCGACCCTGAAAAAAAATCAAAATTAATCTAAAAAATCTGACTTTTAACAGCAACTGTGCAACAAAGTAAGAATGGTTTGAAATGGCTGTTTAACTCTGGCGATCAAAATTACTTAAATACATGTAGCACTGAATTTGACCAGCAGAGGGTGATAAAGTTACACCTTAATTTTAATCATGTTAAAACACATGTGTGCAATGTTTGCTGTGTGTATTATCACTAAACCTTGTATTTTATTTATGTAACGTTCACAATGGACATTATTTATGTAAAATACACAATGGATGTTGTACTTTTTTAATGTTTATATTTTCAGTCTTACAAAAGAAGGAACATCAATCATTAACAAAACCTAGCTTCTGTTTCTTCATGCTGTTAACTATCTGTCTAACTCAGGGGTCGGCAACCCGCGGCTCCGGAGCCGCATGCGGCTCTTTGATCAGTCTGATGCGGCTCCTCAGCTGCATACTTGCCAACGCTCCCGATTTTTCCGGGAGACTCCCGAATTTCAGTGCCTCTCCCGAAAATCTCCCGGGGCAACCATTCTTCGATTTTTACCTGGACAACGATATTGAGGGCGTGCTGTGATGGCCCTGCCTTCAGCGTCCTCTACGACCTGTCGTCGCGTCCGCTTTTTCACCGTACTAACTGCGTGCCGGCCCAGTCAAATGTTGTATGCGGCTTTTGCATTACTTTTTTTTTTTGGTGACTGCAAGGCATACTTGATCAACACTCATACAAGTCACACTGAGGGTAGCGATATAAACAACTTTAACACTGTTACAAATATGCGCCACACTGTGAACCCACACCAAACAAGAATGACAAACACATTTCGGGAGAACATCAGCACCGTAACACAACATAAACACAACAGAACAAATACCCAGAATCCCTTGCAGCCCAAACTCTTCCGGGCTACAATATTCACCCCCCCACCCCCACACCCCCGCTACCACCAAACCCCGCCCACCAACATCGCACACGCCTCACAGATGAGAGTTTACAATCCTGTGTGAAGATAAAGGTGACGTCATACAGCCCTCATGTGGAGACGCTGTGCGCTGCGGTTCGGGAGCAGAAATCACATTGACCAAGTATGATAAATATTTAAATTTCCTATAATTTTGCATATATTCACATTTTTTAATTGTTCGGTGAAATAGACATTTTATTATTCAGGTTGGCAGCTGACTGCACGGCGCCAGTAAAAGGATGACGGCACAGAGAGAGAGGACGGCATTTTTGGTTCTCTGCCAGTGGATAATTTAAGTTCGGCGTTTTGTTTTTTCATTACTACCAGGAGGACTTAAATAGACATTAAGTATTTTACTTAACCTTCAACCCGACGTCTTTTCTGAGTTTTTGATTGATTGATTGATTGAAACTTTTATTAGTAGATTGCACAGTACATATTCCGTACAATTGACCACTAAATGGTAACACCCGAATAAGTTTTTCAACTTGTTTAAGTCGGGGTCCACGTAAATCAATTCATGGGAGTTAAAGGCCTACTGAAATGAAATTGTTTTATTTAAACGGGGATAGCAGATCCATTCTATGAGTCATACTTGATCATTTCGCGATATTGCCATATTTTTGCTGAAAGGATTTAGTATAGAACAACGACGATAAAGTTCACAACTTTTGGTCTCTGATAAAAAAAAAGCCTTGCCCCTACCGGAAGTAGCGTGACGTAGGCAGTTGATCATCTCCTCATATTTTCCTATTGTTTTCAACGCAGCTAGAGCGATTCGGACCGAGAAAGCGACGATTACCCCATTAATTTGAGCGAGGATGAAAGATTTGTGGATGAGGAACGTTAGAGTGACGGACTAGAATGCAGTGCAAGACATATCTTTTTTCGCTCTGACCGTAACTTAGGTACAAGGGCTCATTGGATTCCACACTCTCTCCTTTTTCGATTGTGGATCACGGATTTGTATTGTAAACCACCTCGGATACTATATCCTCTTGAAAATGAGAGTCGAGAACGCGAAATGGACATCGTGGGGCGGTATAGCTCGGTTGGTAGAGCGGCCGTACCAGCAACTTGAGGGTTGCAGGTTCGATCCCCGCTTCCGCCATCCTAGTGACTGCCGTTGTGTCCTTGGGCAAGACACTTTACCCACATGCTCCCAGTGCCACCCACACTGGTTTAAATGTAACTTAGATATTGGGTTTCACAATGTAAAGCGCTTTGAGTCACTTGAGAAAAAGCGCTATATAAATGTAATTCACTTCACTTCACTTCACATTCACAGTGACTTTTATCTCCACGACAATACATCGACGAAACACTTTAGCTACAGAGCTAGCGTGATAGCATCGTGCTTAACTGCATATAGAAACAAAATAAATAAATCCCTGACTGGAAGGACAGACAGAAGATCAACAATACTATTAAACCATGGACATGTAAATACACGGTTAATGCTTTCCAGCTTGGCGAAGCTTAAAAATTATGTTGCTAACGACGCCATTGAAGCTAACTTAACTACGGAGCTAACGTGATAGCATCGTGCTTAACTGCATATAGAAACAAAATAAATAAATCCCTGACTGGAAGAATAGACAGAAGATCAACAATACTATTAAACCAGGGACATGTAAATACACGGTTAATGCTTTCCAGCTTGGCGAAGCTTAAAAATGATGTTGCTAACGACGCCATTGAAGCTAACTTAACTACGGAGCTAACGTGATAGCATCGTGTTTAACTGCATATAGAAACAAAATAAATAAATCCCTGACTGGAAGGATAGACCGAAGATCAAAAATACTATTAAACCAGGGACATGTAAATACACGGTTAATGCTTTCCAGCTTGGCAAAGCTTAAAAATGATGTTGCTAACGACGCCATTGAAGCTAACTTAGTATAACGGGACCTCACAGACCTATGATAAAAACATTAGCGCTCCACCTACGCCAGCCAGCCCTCATCTGCTCATCAACACCCGCGCTCACCTGCGTTCCAGCGATCGATGGCGCGACGAAGGACTTCACCCAATCATCCGTGCGGTTGGCGGCTAGCTTCGGCTAGCGCGTCTGCTATCCAAGTAAGTCCTCCTGTTTGTGTTGCTACAGCCAGCCGCTAATACACCGATCCCACCTACAACTTTCTTCTTTGCAGTCTCCATTGTTCATTAAACAAATTGCAAAAGATTCACCAACGCAGATGTCCAGAATACTGTGGAATTATGAGATGAAAACAGAGCTATTTTGTATTGTTTTCAATGGGGTACCGATACGTATGTTTCACTGGCTACGTCACGCGCATAGGTCATCATCCAAAAGCGTTTTCAACCGGAAGTTTAGCGGGAAATATAAAATTGCAATTTTTAAGTTAACCCGGCTGTATTGGCATGTGTTGCAATGTTAAGATTTCATCATTGATATATAAACTATCAGACTGCGTGGTCGGTAGTAGTGGGTTTCAGTAGGCCTTTAAAAACGTTTTGTTGCATGCAGAAATGTTATTTCATTTTCTCTGCAGTCGTTCATTGATTTCATAAATGTAACCCATAATAGTTTGTTTATACATAGCACAAAGCATCCTGGGGAGGCACTTTCTCCAGAAACATCGAAATGTTGTTGTCCGGCCCCTGAGACCTTGGGCTCTTAAAACTGTGGCCCTCTTTATTATGTAGTTGAAAAGCCCTGCCATATATGGCATCGATTTACCCAAAGTGCATTGCGCGAGTCCACCATTGTAGTTCAAAGTTTTAGTCAATATAGGGCTGGATGATTATGGCAAAAATAACAACCACGATTATTTTGATTGATATTGAAATCACGATTAATAACGCGATTATTAATTTATTTGAAAACAAAAGTATTAAAAGTACTCAACTTTGGTACTCAACTAAATTAGTAATAATAATAATAATAGTAACAAAAGTAAATGTAAATAATAGAAATATAAAAAAACTATTCTGTGTGTCTATTAGAATTTTTCAGAATTTAGTTTTTTACTTTTTACACTTACTTTTACCAACATAAAGCTTTTTGTGTCTATATTAACATTTAATGAATTAGTGCTATACATCTTTAGACAATTTTTGACCAGTATTTTAAGTCAAAGTATAACAATTGTGTAAATGTATCAACAAGCTCTTTAGGCACATTATGCTTGTTTAAGGTACTTTTTTTAAAACCTTTACTTTGTTAGCGCAGTCAGACCAGATGTTGTGCACAGCGCTTTATTGTGAAGGAGGTAAGTATACTGCTGTTCTAAGCTTGACGAGTTTGGAAATGACTTGAAGCTGTTGAATAAAAAATGTTCACATGTAAACACAGAGCACTTTCTACAGAAACATACACATTTTTGATGTCTGGACCCGGAGACCTTGGGTACTTGAAACTGCGGCCCTCTTAATTATGTAGTTGAATAGCCCTGCAATTAGGGATGATGTTTGATAAGAAATTATCGAGTTTGAGCCTATTATCGAATCCTCTTATCGAACCGATTCTTTATCGATTCTCTTATCGAGTCCAGATAGGTTGTTGTATATGGAAAAAAACACACAATATTTGGTTTAACAAATCACTTCACATTCTCTACTGCTCGCTACTATAGTATTACCATATCTGATTTATTGTGCAGGAATGTGGGGATATAACTACAAGTGTGCGCTACATTCGTTAACGGTGTTATAAAAAAAATTAATTAGACTGATACATAATGTTGGATATAGAGAACATAGAAACACTTTAAAGTTTGATGATTTGGTAAAATTGCAAACAGCTAAAATGATGTGGAATTAAATGATGGAATGGATTAAGTAAAGAAGTTAAACATTGTACTGATATGATCCAGTTTAAGAGGTTGTTCAAATGAATAGTGCTTACAAAGTACAAAGAAGAAGAATTATGAGAAATACTTTCAACCTTATTGAAAATAAGATATTCTTCATCTCAGTATATTAATAATGACTGAATTAATTAATTACATATTACAAAACTGTTGTATATACTAATTCAGCCCTGCGACAAGGTGGCGACTTGTCCTGCCTTCCGACCGATTGTAGCTGAGATAGGCTCCAGCGACCCCAAAAGGGACAAGCGGTAGAAAATTAATGGATGGATATACTAATTCACAGATATTTTATTATAAAAAGGTCAGTAAATGATGTATATATTTGTAAACGCTATGAAGTGGGAAAGGAGTAGGATTAAATAAGCTTTACTTCTTCCTACTCCTGTAAAGTGAAATGATATGAAACTGTGATGTATTATACTGTAAGTGTGTTCATTTTCCAAATACACTAAAGTAATAAAGAAAGCACTAGTTTATTAGACAGACTTGCAAACTTTGTCGTGGTGTAGGCTACAAGATAACGTTAACGTTATCAGACACATACAAAAAGGCTCACGTTAACGTTACCGTTAGCCGCTGACTATGCTTAGATAAGAGGTAACATTACTACAAGTGAGCAGATATGGAAATTAACCGGCAACAGTTAACGTTAGTTACTCACCGGCGTCACCGCCACTGTAGCTGGGACAGGGGCAGCTGGCAGAAGAAGAGGGGTGTTCTTCGTTGTCTCTGTCGCTGCTTCGAAGACACGACACGCTTGTTGTACTTCCCCCGCTTACACAAGAGCGAAGCCTAGCAATAAGTGCATATTGCCGCTTCCTCGTTTTTTTTGGTGAAATGAAGCCATGCCTTGGAGCGCTTTTTCCGGTCCATTTTTTTCCTGCTTTCCCCATCTGCGCCTAATGACTGAGCTACGTGAGGTAATTTCTTGTGATGTACCACGGGGCATTTCTTGTCGGGACGGGATTTGTTCCCAGGGATTCGAATAAAGAACCAACTCTTTTTCCTTACTATAGTGGTCTCGATAACGGATACCGGTTCTCAAAAAGGGATTCGAGTCCGAGGACTCGGTTCTTTTCTTATCGAACAACCGGGAAAACCGGTTTCGAGGATCATCCCTACCTGCAATAAATATTCAAGATGTGTGCTAAAAATGTAACCTGACCCTCGCCAGACCGCTGTAGTTCGCTGAGCTCCACACAAGGGTCTGGGCTCGAAGGCATTGCAAACTCCTTCCAGATAGCAAAAAATAATGAACCAATCAGGATCGCCGGGCGGGATTTCATAGCTGTGACGTAGCTCCGAAGCGACTGTTTGATTCAAACAACAATGGCGGCACGCAGCGTTCGCTGCGTCGTGTGCTGACATTGATTCTGCTATTGCAACAGTTTTGTCGAATCTATCGAATATTAATTCTTTAAAAGATGAACAGAGAACAGTTTTGAAGGCATTTATTGGTGGCAAGGATGTTTTGGCTCTTCTGACCGGGTTTGGATTTCCCAGCGTTGCTCTCATCAGCGTCACAGGTTGATTTAGATGTGAGTGGTTGAAGTAGCACGTCATTCAAGATAACGGACAAGTGGTTTATTTAATCACATACGATTATTTTTTTTACAAGGCCCCGCCTTCTCCTATTGAGAACACCCAGATCAATGTGTGGAGCTCAGCGAACTACAAGGATCTGGCGAGAGTCAGGTTACTAAAAATGCCCTGTGCCACCCATTTCAGATACTGACATTGGCATCATCTGCAGAATCGTATGCGGTACTGCCTCAATGCCTTGATGTTAAAACGTTCAAAATCTCACCCCCAACACGGGTGAAGTTGAGCAGCAAAAGTAGGGTTTTCAAGTAGTTTGTTTCTGTGCCAACATGTTTTTGTCCTTCCGCAGCCTTTTGAAGGGTCGAGATGACGACGGCTTCCCGGTGTACCAGGAGAAGTTTGTCCGAGAGTGCATCCGCAAGTTTCCCTACTGTGACGCCACCCTGCTGCAGCAGCTGGTCCGCAGCATTGCCCCGGTGGAGATTGTGAGTTTGACAGGTCGCTGCGACGTCATCTTCACTGGCAGAGTAACCTCTATTGCTCTTCCTGTGACAGGGCAGCGACCCAACCGCGCTCTCAGTGCTGACTCAGGCCATCACGGGTCAGGTCGGCTTCATGGACTCCGAGTTCTGCACGTCGTGCGGGGAGAAGGGAGCTGAGAAGAGATGTTCCGTCTGTAAAATGGTGAGCATGCTGACCTCCACCAGTGCTTCTTAATATATTGGATCTTAGCCTATAAGAACCCAGACCAGAAACATAATGAGGAATCTACCTTGCATGGCAACTCCCACCATCAGTGTGTGAATGTGATTGTGAATGTGGAAATAGTGTCAAAAAGTGCTTTGATTATCTTGAAGGTAGAAAAGGGCTGTACAAGTATAATCCATTTAACTCAAACCATGGAGGTGTTGCAGAGATATTTATAAAACAATCTTGTCCTACTTCATACTTCCTCCAAACGAGACGTTCGGCATTTGCCTAATTGGTGATGTTTTTCCCAAGTGTAATGTCAGCGGCTAGATCCCATCAGTGCTTTGCGCTAGGCCGCCATTGTAGTCCGCGCTGTCATCAATAAGCTCCTTCCTTTACGCTATCCTCTTGTTGTGGGGCAGACTGGCTCATACATGCACTTGCATCCTCCGCTGTTGCCATTTCTAATACAAAGTAGTATATAGTTCTAACTTATATCTGTCAGTAGAATTGCTATGGAATTGTTAAAAACTACAACATGGCTGACTGGGAAAAAGACAGTCATAGTGGAGGCACTTAAGACCACCCACACAAAGACACATTCTGAAAATTTTGACCAAAGAACCACTATTACATGTTATGTAGACCACAAGGAAGTGTCTGTAATGTAGAAAAATCATAATATGACCTCTTTAAGGCTAAAAGCTCGATAACGATATTTCCTAGCTTGTTTTCTTTTGATTAATAAGAAATAGGGTAAAACTGTTTAATTATATGTGAAATGCACTAGAAAGCATTACAATCACTAAATGGCTTTAAATTAAAGACAAAAAATAAGCTATTAGAAGTGAGCTACCTTCTTCACATGTGTTAACCTGACACACTGACATTGTTGGGGAAACCACAAATAAAGGCAAAGGGCGACACCATGGAAGCTGTCCAGGCTTATAAATATCTGGGTGCACATGTGGACAGCAATCTGGATGGTCTGTAAACACGGATGCACCGTACAAAAAGAGTAAGAGCAGGATTTTCTTCTTACAGAGGCTTAGGTCTTTTAATGTTTGCACAGGGATGCCACTCGTGTTTTATCACTCTGTGGTTGAAGTGTCCTGACTTTTGAGGCTGTCTGCCGGTGCGGCAACATAATACCAAGAGACACTGGACGGCTGGACAGGCTGAGGAAGACAGCCGGTTCAGTGCTGGAGATAGGGTTGGACACACGCAACACTAGTTGAAAGACGGAGGAGAGATAAGCTGCAGCCCATATGGGAGAATATTACCCCCCCCCGCATCATGGCAGACCAGAGCAGCAGCCGAAGCAGTAGTCTCATTTCTCTGCACTCTCTGAATAAACGATACAGGAGGTACTTTGTCCCAGCAGCCAGTAGGAGGTTTAATAGACATTTGAACAATCAAGGCCCTTATCATCATTAAGACTCTACAGTCCAGACATGTATCTTTTCTATGGGACGGCGTGGCGACGTTGGTAGAGTGGCCGTGCCAGCAATCGGAGTGTTGCTGGTTACTGGGGTTCAATCCCCACCTTCTACCATCCTAGTCACGTCCGTTGTGTCCTTGGGCAAGACACTTCACACTTGCTCCTGATGGCTGCTGGTTAGCACCTTGCATGGCAGCTCCCGCCATCAGTGTGTGAATGGATGAATGTGGAAATGCTGTCAAAGCGCTTTGAATACCTTGAAGGTAGAAAAGCGCTATACAAGTATAACCCATTTATTTATTTATTTATTCGGGTTTTTTTTAGATGTAACAAGTGTCCATTTATCTTTATTTCTGCCTGGTTTTATTATTTTGTTTGGTTGTTAGGTAAGGAGGAGTCCACCCAGATCCTTTAGTTCTAATGCTGCCTAAAATGATTAGAGGTGGCGAGAATTGAAGTTGAACAATTTATTCTACAAAAAGGAATTAGTACAAACAACAGCAATACCAGCGCTGGAGAGAATGAAGCGAGTACTCATTCAGAGCAGTCTCTAAAATGGACGCCCTCCTCTCATGCTTTTGTCCTCCTTGGCTGTAATCGAAACTGGAAGTTCACTTGAGCACACAAGTTTTCCTTCACATTTGCTCCCTGCATCTGGTACTTCTTCTCACGGAACCTAAATGAGATACAATGTACAATATACAATATTTGCGAGGATAGAAAACACAGGGAGCATTTATGCTATGCCCGTGATAGGGATGTAACGATCAACGGTATAATGATAAACCGCGGTAAAATTCCAGACGGTTTGTAATACCAAACAACTGTCATTTATTAAGGAAGTTTAGGCAACACTGCTTACTTCCTGGAAAAGGAGTCACAGCAGCGCTGCCGCATGCACACAAGTGTCGTTTGGCTTGAAAAAACATGGCGGAACACAACTACACAGACTTTGCTACGGCGATTTCCCCTCGGCGTAAACAGAGCTGAGTGCTTGGTTTAACTTCATTTTCCCTCGCTTAATTTCCGTGAAGTCTCAGCGTGGGTTTAACGGAGCCATATCTAAGAATTTCATGCCATGTCATCAATAAATAGTCCTGATATGTCAAAAGGCATTAATAAATCATGTTCTTTTCGAATACCTCTAAAACTGATAACAGTAGTTCAGCCGGGATATGCTCATTTCAAAATTAGATTTACAGCCCTGAAATCTTGTTGTTGTTGTTGTTGTTGTTTTCATTTCGATGTCCCGCCCTCAAACTTGCTCATTTCTTCCTCAATAGGGAAGTCATGATTTGTACGTTTTCTTATTACTTGTAATAAATGGAAATGGACATTTGGTATTTAAACTATATTGTCCAATACAGTCTATGATCTTGTCTAACAATGCTAGTATGTTCGTGCAACGAATGCTTAGTGTGATGGTGCTTCGCTCATAGTGTAATGCTGAGAAAGCTAGCCCGGTGAATGTCATACAGTATAGGCTAACGGGGGAAATATATGCCCGTTAGCCTGTATGTCGATGTGTATTCCAACTGACAGGTTTAATTTGTCGTAAAAATATATTTTGCCCTATGTGCCTATTTCGTCCTCAATATGCTGACACGCTGAGGAAATGGGTTCCAACATTACCACGGCTGTCATCATGGCATTGTGAAATGTACGGAGACAGCCAAATCACATGATAAAATAATTCCTGATTCGTGTAGCCTATAGGCCTACCTTGGTAAAATGTCTCCTCTTTAGTTTTGGGCGTACATTAGGCTGCTAAGCATGCTCTACTTCAGGGGTCACCAACCATTTTGAAACCAAGAGCTACTTCTTGGGTACTGATTAATGCGAAGGGCTACCAGTCTGATACACACTTAAATAAATTGCCAGAAATAGCCAATTTGCTCAATTTACCTTTAACTCTATGTTATTATTAATAGTTAATGATATTTACACTTAATTGAACGGTTTAAAAGAGGAGAAAACACGAAAAAAAATGACAATTAAATTTTGAAACATAGTTTATCTTCAATTTCGACTCTTTAAAATTCAAAATTCAACCGAAAAAAAGAAGAGAAAAACTACCTAATGTGAATCTTTTTGAAAAAATTTTAAAAATAATTTATGGAACATCATTAGTAATTTTTCCTGATTAAGATTAATTTCAGAATTTTGATGACATGTTTTAAATAGGTTAAAATCCAATCTACACTTTGTTAGAATATATAACAAATTGGACCAAGCTATATTTCTAACAAAGACAAATCATTATTTCTTCTAGATTTTCCAGAACAAATTTTTTTAAAGAAATTCAAAAGACTTTGAAATAAGATTTAAATTTGATTCTACAGATTTTCTAGATTTGCCAGAATATTTGTTTTGAATTTTAATCATAATAAGTTTGAAGAAATATTTCACAAATATTCTTCGTCGAAAAAACAGAAGCTAAAATGAAGAATTAAATTAAAATTGATTTATTATTCTTTACAATAAAAATTGTTTTTTTTACTTGAACACTGATTTAAATTGTCAAGAAAGAAGAGGAAGGAATTTAAAAGGTAAAAAGGTATATGTGTTTAAAAATCCTAAAATCATTTTTAAGGTTGTATTTTTTCTCTAAAATTGTCTTTCTGAAAGTTATAAGAAGCAAAATAAAAAAAATTAATGAATTTATTTAAACAAGTGAAGACCAAGTCTTTAAAATATTTTCTTGGATTTTCAAATTCTCTTTTAGTTTTGTCTCTCTTAGAATTAAAAATGTCGGGCAAAGCGAGACCAGCTTGGTAGTAAATAAATACAATTTAAAAAATAGAGGCAGCTCTCTGGTAAGTGCTCCTATTTGAGCTATTTTTAGAACAGGCCAGCGGGCTACTCATCTGGTCCTTACGGGCTACCTGGTGCCCGCGGGCACCGCGTTGGTGACTCCTGCTCTACTTATTTTCACCAGTATAACCATTGCTAGCGTTGGTTGTAATTTGTTTTAGTCTTTGTTTTCTGATAGTACAGATAATAACCATAAATAACCATATGATTGCCATTTGTTGTGATATTGTACGCATGCATGATGTACTTCTTCCTGAAAATAGCCTAATTTCTGTGTGAAATGTGTTGGTTAGAGATTTGTCATTGACAAAATGCTTGTCTATTCAGCTATTATGGTCCCAGCACCTCAACCCCTAGTAAGAAGCAGTGGAAGTTTGAAGTTTCTTGGAGTAGCCCAGTCGATCAAGCTGGATTTGGCTGCGTATCTGGCAACCTCAGTCAGGGAGAGGGGGAGGGGACTAAAGAATTTTGACCGGGATTGCAGTACCATTTCTGGCCACATTATTACATATGGCACCTTTAAGAGCGCACTGCTGTTTTTAGATGGCGACAGGTGTGGACAATATTGGAGACAGACACACTTGTGTCACACTAAAAGTATACAGAGTAGGAGAAAACTATTTGATTTATTCATTGTCTCAATACAGTTTCCATCAGCTGCTGTGTCAGAGTAAATGAGGTGAGGAAACATGCAGCAGGCGATGTGTCGTGAACGTTGCCACAACTTGTTTTTAAAGTCTTTAGTTTGTTTACTGGGATGCTCGTTCGTCCTTTATTGAACTGCAAACTGTGTCAGTGTTCAAATAACATCAATACTAGCTGTAATGTTTTGTCTTCTCATTGAATTTAACGCAGGCTGTGAAGATTGTGTATTCGATGTGAGAGGTATAACTCCTGTTTGTTTTTGTTGGCCAAACTGTTGCACTGAACCAATTGGTGTTGTTGGAGGAGAACAAAGCTTGTTTATTAGACTTTATTTTCATTGGTGAAACTGCTTTGAGTTTTATATTGATATTAAAAAGGAAACACCATGTGTTTTGGTTTTACATTACTTGTGTTTTTTTTAATTCAAAGTTACCACTTTTAAAACTATTCATGTGACAAAGCATTTAGTTAATGTTTTATGGTGTAAAGTTAATTCCTATATGACATATTTCTGCTCAAACTCTTAATGGATCTGTCCCGAAACAGCATGTACATACATTAGTACATGTAAAGATACTACACGTTGATACTATTATTGAACAAAAAAACTAATATTCATCTTTAAATATATGGATAACGTTTATAGCCTTTCGTTTAGACATTACACAATGGCGTCGTTGCGTTCACACCTCAACATTGTTTTACCTAACATAATGAATATTTGTGATTTCAATATTGATATAAATAATTGTAATTATTATTTTGGCCATAATTGTGCAGCTCTATGTATAAGACTAAATCTCATATATGAACACTATTTTTCTCTAGATGGACAAAAAGTGCAGTTACGTCCCATTTTTCAAAATTTTTACATTTGTTTTTATTTGTGTATCTCTTATGTCCATAAAGTGCTATCTTGCACAATTTTCACATTTATTTTATTGATGTTTTTTTTTCTCCTGCCATTTTACTTTGTTTATAATGCTTATGTTGCTTTTCATATGCATTTCTACTTGAGGTCCATGAAACAGTGTTTTTATCTACAATAGTGGTTTTTCTACAAAGCAAATAATTTTGAATGTGATGTTTGTTTTTTAAAATAAAACTTTGTTAAAGTGCTTTATGAAAATTTTGAGCACATTTAAAAATACAGCGATACCGCGATAACTATAACCGTGATTATTCCTTAATCTAATCTACAGTATCTATGAATTCAACACTTAAAATGTCAAAGTGTTTTTATGGGCTGATAGCAGCTGTGAAGGTAGAAAACTACACAGAGGACAGACGTAACCATGTTGTGTTTGCACCAGGTGATCTACTGTAACCAAGCGTGTCAGAAGATGCACTGGTTCACTCACAAGAAAGTGTGCAAGAATCTTCAAGAGCAGCGAGAGGAGCAGGAAGTACAGGCCGACAAAGTCAGGATGGCGCAAAGCACAGGTTGGTCACATGACTCAATCAGGAATGTGACATTTCCACTAAAACGCGTAAATCCGCTTTTTTAAATATTAATTTTTGCGTCAAAATATCTCTTGCGCATTTTTCAATTGTTGCAGTAGTTGCTAATTTAGCTAACCATCTAGCTAGCTTACTTGTTCTCACCTGCGTTTGCTCTCTGAGCCACAACATTGACGGCTGTCTACTTTGCTGCTAATCATATTTGGATGATTACAATCCGAACACTGTTAGTTCCCAACCAGATGTAGTTCTAAAGTTTTTATTAGTAGCCAGCGAGAAGGTATATTTTTGATGTGACGGATGTAAACGGAGGTCACAAGACCGTAAGTTCATTATCCGAAGGGGCATGGCTACAGGATAGAGCTGCCAAATGGGAAACGTTTTCTGAGTTTTTTGCATGCATGTAATAAAATTTGACATTGCATTTTTAATGATAATGTTAGTAAATTATCTACAAAAAAATAAATCTGTGGTTCATTACCACAGATTTGATCATTGAGAGAATGCCAAGAGTGTGCAAAGCAGTAATCAGAGCAAAGGGTGACTAGTTTGAAGGAACTAGAATATAAAACATGTTTTCGTTAAGTACATAACTCCACACATATATATATATATATATATATATATATATATATATATATATATATATATATATATATGTATGTGTGTGTGTGTATATATATACATACACTACCGTTCAAAAGTGTGTATATATATACATACACTACCGTTCAAAAGTTTGGGGTCACATTGAAATGTCCTTATTTTTGAAGGAAAAGCACTTTACTTTTCAATGAAGATAACTTTAAACTAGTCTTTACTTTAAAGAAATACACTCTATACATTGCTAATGTGGTAAATGACTATTCTAGCTGCAAATGTCTGGTTTTTGGTGCAATATCTACATAGCTGTATAGAGGCCCATTTCCAGCAACTATCACTCCAGTGTTCTAATGGTACAATGTGTTTGCTCATTGGCTCAGAAGGCTAATTGATGATTAGAAAACCCTTGTGCAATCATGTTCACACATCTGAAAACAGTTTAGCTCATTACAGAAGCTACAAAACTGACCTTCCTTTGAGCAGATTGAGTTTCTGGAGCATCACATTTGTGGGGTCAATTAAACGCTCAAAATGGCCAGAAAAAGAGAACTTTCATCTGAAACTTCACAGTCTATTGTTGTTCTTAGAAATGAAGGCTATTCCACAAAATTGTTTGGATGACCCCAAACTTTTTAACGGTAGTGTATATATATATTAATTATAAAATATTACTTTACATGCAGTCGGCTTTCGGCCCTCGACCACATTTTTCTTAGCCCAATGTTGCCCCCAAGTCAAAAAGTTCAGACAACCCTGGTGTGGACAATCTGCCTGTACCTTTGAGAAGGTAAAGAATGACAAATGAACGGTTGTGTTCCAGAGGAGAATGCAGCCGTGCAGGACGCCTCAGACTCCATGAAGCAGCTCTCCACAGAGGACGAGAGCGAAGTCGCTCCTCCGGAGACCCCAAGCTCCGCCCCCGTGCCCGCCGCTGACAATTGAGGAGCTCCGGTGACCGTGGCCGGCTCCAGAACACATCCATTTCTCCAGAAGCAGCGAGCTGACTGGCGGTGGCGCTGAAGACCACCACGTGCACCGGTCCAAGAGACGCCTGCAAGAAGACAGTTGAGGTGTTGTGCTCTTTGTCCTTGTTCCTTAATTACCCGGCCATCTTGTCGTGCGTGAAAAACAGTTTCGTGTTAGAGCTCACAGAGGCGGAGTCCTTGCTGAGAGATGAAATTCTGCCTTAAAACAAAAGTAGCAGAGCCAAGAGTGACAAGAGTTGTTTTGTACTCATTGCCTTCCTTGTGGGTAGTGTTGACCAAAAATGTCTATTTTGAATATTTATACAACATGTCAGGAGTTCCATGAGTTGTGATGATGACATGATGAATGGTGATGGCTGCTACAACCACACGTTTGAATAAATTCAACACTGATTGGTGCATTTTCACACTTGAAATTAGAGTCTGGTTGGTAACCTATTTTTGCACTTTATTTCCTGTAGTTTGTATTTAATTACGCAGAAAAATAGTATTTAGGTCAGTGGTTCTTAACCTTGTTGGGGGTACCGAACCCCACCAGTTTCATATGCGCATTCACCGAACCCTTCTTTAGTGAAAAAAATAAATAGAAATGTTTCAAATTGAAGGCAAAGTTATGTTTTTTTACTGGAGCACAAAATGAACCGTGCATGAACATCATCACCTTGTTCAAAGAAGAAAACCCACACAACAAATTACACACCTGCAACTCAGTGTGACTTCTGCTGTTGCCTCTGAGAGACCAGTTCAGATATGGCACCTTGGCAAGTGCCACTCTCATGTCATTTTAAATGATAAATGATCAAATAAAGTAATATATTTATTTTCACAGCAAAGTCTGTTCCTTTTCTTAGTTTTCCACCCAGACATACAATACTAGTACACAGCTCATGAAAAACAATATTTGTTGTTATTGTCATTGTAAGTGGGCCAAAACACTTATATTAGAAAATAATCTCATGGAAATGACAGCTGTCATTTGATTATAATAATAAAACATTTAATTTGTTATTTAGTCAGGTTTGGGACAGGTGTGCTCACATGTGCTCCACTGAATGCTCAAAGAGTTTTTGCGTTTGCTCACGCATATGGAAAATTAGAGGGAACATTGTTTCAGGGTATCCATAATACGCCGATAGGGAGAAGTTTTTATTTACACAATGAGTGTGTCTTGACCTCCGCGGCGGAGGCTCCGCCGAACCCCTAAAGCCGACTCACTGAACCCCTAGGGTTCGATCGAACCCAGGTTAAGAACCACTGATTTAGATGTTATAGTCTAACAGCATCGACAGCTTTTGTCCAGCAGAGGGGAGCCTTTCACTACAAATGCGGTAAGTTTAGGTCCCTTATAGCAGGGGTTCTTTGCCTTTTTGACCTTGGGGCGCACTCAAATATTGACACTAAACTAGTAATCTTACTCTTGATTTGAATTAAATAAATGATAAATGGGTTATACTTGTATAGCGCTTTTCTACCTTCAAGGTACTCAAAGCGCTTTGACAGTATTTCCACATTCACACACTGATGGAGGGAGCTGCCATGCAAGGCGCTACCAGCACCCATCAGGAGCAAGGGTGAAGTGTCTTGCCCAAGGAAACAACGGACGTGACTAGGATGGTAGAAGGTGGGGATTGAACCCCAGTAACCAGCAACCCTCCGATTGCTGGCACGGCCACTCTACCAACTTCGCCACGCCGTCCCACGCCGTTGTATTTAATAATCATATCTAACCTATTTACAGTTTAAGACCTTGTCAAATTATATGAAAGCATTTGTTAATCACAAGGATTAGTTAACACATAACCCTTCGGCTTAGGTCAGGCTAGTTAGTAAAAGAAATACTAACCAAATATACTGCATAAGAAGGGACTCATAAAACTGATGAAAAATGCATTTACATACAATTATGTTGTGCTAAAATAAGTAAACTAAATTAATTATGAATATGTTTCTGAACGTAACTGTTAATCAGTGGTGTCAATCAAGGCCTTCTCTGCTGGCCTAACATAACCAGAAATCATAATCATAATTAAAGATACAATTATTTTGTAATTTACTTTCCCTAAATATCTACAAGTATTCATATTCTCTTCATGTCATATTATGCTCGTTCCAGTGCTGTTGTTTTTAGTTTTAGTTTGTATCCAATCAGAATTCAGCTAGCTTATGTTGCCATGCTGTACGGGCGTCCGTGCACTGTAAGCGAATGGGGACATAGAGTTGATAGACAGTTGCAATAGCCAATCAGATTGCGAGTTGTTGCCAGTAAGGCCTTCTGGATGGCCTCACGTTGAACGTGAGGTTTACGCGCCCTTTGATTGGATACTCATTGGGACCGATAGCGGATGAATTTGAGAACACATAGCCAATCAGATCACAAGTTGTTGACGGTAGCCTATCTAAGTAGCCTGATGTTAACGAGACTGTGATTGGATACTCACTTGTCTTTCCAAAGTGAGTATCCATTCACAAGTTTCAATTTAGCAAGAAGCAGGAAGTGTTGCACCGTAGCTAGACTGGGATAGCAGAGAAGGAGAACAAAACGTTGAACGTGGCAGATAAATATTTGCAAGGCCATTTTCAAGAAAGAGATTTAAAGAGAAAAAACTACATCTTGTGAGATGATGTCGGCCAACACCAGAAGCTAGTTCAGCTGTTCTGGCGAGGAAATGCTCGTCATTTTGAATAAGCCGCCGACGAGGGGTACCACTGGCTTATATGGCGTCGAATAGGTCCTACAAATTGTGAGTACAAATATTTTTTCACTTTTAATGTTTTTTTCAATTTTAATTTTGACAGTACCATATAGGATATGTTTTAATTTATTTTTAAATGCACCAGAAAATAACCCATTTTGTATACTGTTGATGTGATTAAATGCCCAGTAGGGCGTAAATGTGTTCATGTATATTTTTCTCCAGCAATGGTCATGTGGTATTTTGGGAGGTAATCATTGAAATCGGACATCACTGAAGGCCTAAGTGGGAAACGCACGGCCCGCCACTGCTGCTAATACAATTAAAGTCCTAATGAAAATACAGCTTCATCACTTTAGTCATAATTTTTGCGATTAATCAATAAACTTCCATCACTGTAGCTGCAGACGTCTTCTGATTGTTTGACATTGTAATGACTGCCACAAGTGGTGGAAAAGTGTATTACAATTCAGGTACCACTGCGGCCTATATGGACCACAGCTGAGAAACACATTTTTAGTGGCCTTCTAGGAGGCGCTCATGACCCAAAAATGGGCCCTATAGTTAAGAAACACTGCATTACAGTACACTCAGTAGAACACTAATATTTAATCTGTTTCAAAGTACATGGAAATAGTATTTAAAAATACTAACTACAGGTGGCAACCAACACTGTCAAGTGTCAATTAAAAACTACATGTCAAACAAAATGTTGGTTACTGGTTAATTCTTTAATGGGATGTGGGACAACAAGCCACAACTTATCATTTGTCTTCACTCTGTAAAAGTTTATTATCGCAAAAAAGCCAGCTTACCCTTTTACTTTTTTTCACGAGTGCTTAAAAACCCAGAAAAAAATCAGCTACTGGAGGGCATTAAAGGAACATTCCAACAATTACCCATGTCAAAGTCCATGCCTTTGAAAGCACTCGCATCAAGATCTGCGTTGATCTCCCAAACTAGAAGACGTGGACCAGGCAGAGAAGTGACAGCTTCTGGCTTGGAAAACCTTTTTCATTTCAGGAATTTAGAGAAAAAAAAAAATCCTAGTGCTCCTTTATTCACAAATGTAAACACGTGTTCATGATGTATGATGGCCATTTTTGCGGCGTCAGGCCTGCAGAAGTTGTCCTGCGAACGCGGGGCTCCGCTCTCGTATCAAGGCGGACGTCATCTCTGCGACCTTTGACACAGACCTCTCCCAGCACTCGGGGTCCTGAACAAAAATCAGTCAAAGAAACAAGATTATGACGCATGACGTTGACGATATTGGTAGTCTCCCTTGTTAGGAAGGCAGAGTCCTCCATGGTTCTTACTGAGGTTTGACACGTCATTCTACAAAACAGGACTGAGTACAAACAACAGCAACAACAGCGCTGGAGGGACGGCTGAGCTATCGAAAGGTCAGGGGAGTCAGTCTCTCTTGCTTTTGTAGGTTTGCTGCACTTTTGGAAGGAATCTAAACTGAAACTTAACTTGACGGGGGTGCCTAGCGCACACGCATTCTCACTCCATTCTGACCCCATTAATAATTATATACCCTATTTTCTGGACGATAAGCCGCCACTCTTTTATTCCAACGCTTTGAACCCTGTGGCTTGATGGATTTTTTTTTAAGTAACAGCCATAATGTTTTGTATTCAAAAAATAGTTTTCGTCAAACACCCACAGAGACTATGTCAGGGGTCGGCAACCTTTACCACTCAAAGAGCCATTTTGGCAAGTTTCACAAATTAAAGAAAATAATGGGAGCCACAAAAAAAAATTTTAAATTTAAAATGAAAAACACCGCATACAAAGCTTAAATTGCTTTGTGCTATGTTAACTAGGAGTCTCAGACACACGCACCGGCACGCACCTTAATATGGAAATTTGATGTTAGTGCGGCCCGCGAATTTTGAATGAATGGTGCTTGATAGCGTCATACTTGCCAACCCTCTCATTATTTCCGGGAGACTCCCGAATAGCAGGACGTGATGGCACTGCATTTGGCGCCCTCTACAGCCTGCCCAAACACTGTACCTGCTCGACCACATGTAGAATGCAGCTTCAGCTTGCTCATGTAAGTGACAGCAAGGCGTACTAGTTCAACAGCCACACAGCTTACACTGACGGTAGCCGTATAAAACAACTTTAACACTGTTACGTTACAAATATGCGCCACACTTTGAACCCACACCAAAAAAGAATGACAAACACATTTCTGGAGAACATCCGCACCGTAACACAACATAAACACAACACAACCAATACCCAGAATCCCATGCAGCCCTAACTCTTCCACTCAACCGACGCACGGAGGGGGGGAGGGTTGATGTGTGGGGGGGTTTGGTGGTAGCGGGGGTGTATAATCTAGACCGGAAGAGTTAGGGCTGTATGGGATTCTGGGTATTGGTTGTGTTGTGTTTATGTTGTGTTACGGTGCGGATGTTCTCCAGAAATGTGTTTTTCATTCTTTTTTGGTGTGGGTTTACAGTGTGGCGCATATTTGTAATGTAACAGTGTTAAAGTTGTTTTATACGGGTACCGTCAGTGTAAGCTGTGTGGCTGATGACTAACTATGCTTTGCTGTCTCCTACGTGTGCAAGTAAAAGCTACATACAACATGTGGCCGGGCTGGCACGCTGTTTGTAAATGCTATAGAGGACAATTATTGCAGTGCGATTAGGGTACACCCTTAATTTAGTAATTAGAGTGAAAATAGCATTATAATTGCCCTGGGAGTTTTCTAGGAGAGGCACTGAGATCCATAAATCTCCTGGGAAAATCGGGGGGTCGGCAAGTATGCAGCTGAGCCGCATCAGAGTGGTCAAAGAGCCGCATGCGGCTCCGGAGCCGCGGGTTGCCGACCCCTGGACTAGGTTATTGTTTGTGCTATGGCGCCATCTTTTGGACGAGTTACAAGTTGAACGTCTACAGCATTTCCTTCTGTTTAGTGCCTTGAAGCGGAAGTACAAACCCCGTTTCCATATGAGTTGGGAAATTGTGTTAGATGTAAATATAAATGGAATACAATGATTTGCAAATCATTTTCAACCCATATTCAGTTGAATATGCTACAAAGACAACATATTTGATGTTCAAACTGATAAACTTTTTTTTTTTTGCAAATAATCATTAACTTTAGAATTTGATGCCAGCAACATGTGACAAAGAAGTTGGGAAAGGTGGCAATAAATACTGATAAAGTTGAGGAATGCTCATCAAACACTTATTTGGAACATCCCACAGGTGAACAGGCAAATTGGGAACAGGTGGGTGCCATGATTGGGTATAAAAGTAGATTCCATGAAATGCTCAGTCATTCACAAACAAGGATGGGGCGAGGGTCACCACTTTGTCAACAAATGCGTGAGCAAATTGTTGAACAGTTTAAGAAAAACCTTTCTCAACCAGCTATTGCAAGGAATTTAGGGATTTCACCATCTACGGTCCATAATATCATCAAAGGGTTCAGAGAATCTGGAGAAATCACTGCACGTAAGCAGCTAAGCCTGTGACTTTCGATCCCTCAGGCTGTACTGCATCAACAAGCGACATCAGTGTGTAAAGGATATCACTACATGGGCTCAGGAACACTTCAGAAACCCACTGTCAGTAACTACAGTTGGTCGATACATCTGTAAGTGCAAGTTGAAACTCTCCTATGCAAGGCGAAAACCGTTTATCAACAACACCCAGAAACGCCGTCGGCTTCGCTGGGCCTGAGCTCATCTAAGATGGACTGATACAAAGTGGAAAAGTGTTCTGTGGTCTGACGTGTCCACATTTCAAATTGTTTTTGGAAACTGTGGACGTCATGTCCTCCAGACCAAAGAGGAAAAGAACCATCCGGATTGTTATAGGCGCAAAGTTGAAAAGCCAGCATCTGTGATGGTATGGGGGTGTATTAGTGACCAAGACATGGGTAACTTACACATCTGTAAAGGCGCCATTAATGCTGAAAGGTACATACAGGTTTTGGAGCAACATATGTTGCCATCCAAGCAACATTACCATGGACGCCCCTGCTTATTTTAGCAAGACAATGCCAAGCCACGTGTTACATCAACGTGGCTTCATAGTAAAAGAGTGCGGATACTAGACTGGCCTGCCTGTAGTCCAGACCTGTCTCCCATTGAAAATGTGTGGCGCATTATGAAGCCTAAAATACCACAACGGAGACCCCCGGACTGTTGAACAACTTAAGCTGTACATCAAGCAAGAATGGGAAAGAATTCCACCTGAGAAGCTTAAAAAATGTGTCTCCTCAGTTCCCAAATGTTTACTGAGTGTTGTTAAAAGGAAAGGTGATGTAACACAGTGGTGAACATGCCCTTTCCCAACCACTTTGGCACGTGTTGCAGCCATGAAATTCAAAGTTAATTATTATTTGCAAAAAAAAAGAAAGTTTATAAGTTTGAACATCAAATATCTTGTCTTTGTAGTGCATTCAATTGAATATGGGTTGAAAAGGATTTGCAAATCATTGTGTTCCGTTTATATTTACATCTAACACAATTTCCCAACTCATATGGAAACGGGGTTTGTACAAGTGCCGTCCGTAGTGTGTCTACTTGTATGGATTCTTCATTCATTACCCCAAGCAACGGTTTGTAAGTTTTACAATATAACTAAAACAATTCATACTTACTAAACAGTGACGTGTTTGATAGTAGCGTTTTCATGCATGTTTGCACGTGCGATCGTACTGTAAAATCAAGCCAGCGTCGTTAGCATTAGCTAATATGCTAGCACGTTTCTGAGTGTTAGTATTTTATAACTTACAACGACATTCTTTTTGTATTGTTTGAGTTTCGTAAATTCACCAAAACGTCACCGTGGGGAGCTGATTGGAGAGCTAGCTTCCGCTGACGATGACTTATGTTTTGTTTGATTAGCCGTTTTGCTGCTGTGTTGCAGACACTGTTTGGAAACAATTAAGGTATGTAAACAAATATTTACAAAATCTTTCTGTGTTAAAAATAACTCATTTCACAACGTATATATTTGTGTCTTATAGTATATGAAAGATATTGTTTTCTTCTAAAATGTAGTGGGTGTGACTTATATGCTGGTGTGCTCTGTAGTCTGGAAAATCCGGTATGTGTGTGAGAGAGCATAAATAACATTCATCGTGTTCGTATTCTTCTAGCACAACAAAGGCCAATTTTAAAGCGTTCTTATTCTGCCGAAAGGAGGGAAAATATTCCCCAACAACGGGGAGCCTCCATCCATCTTTGTTTATGCGCGACTCCCGTGTTCCATTCTCGCTCCTCTAACACACGAGAACAATTTCCCCAAAAGAATGCGAGGAAATTAAAGCAATTTCTCTCCCTCGCGACGTCCTGTGAAGTTCAGCAAACTTGCAGATCTGAGAGAAGGCCACCAATTGTTGACTTTCTCTCAAGTCTGTTGTGGTTCTTCTGGTTCTCCTTGTGAACTTTGAGAGCGTTTCACTCCCCCAACATTCCTCGCAGGACACAAACTCCCTGCTTTGATTTACTTGGACCTGCTTTCCATCTTCCCACAGACAACGCTCAGAGTTGACCACGTTTCAACCTTCTTCAGCGCCACACCTCTAAAGTCCACTCTCAAAGGGCTTCGCTTCTTTTTACGCTTGCGTGCCACTCACCACTGCTGCGAAACCCAGGCTCCCGTCTCGTCTAATCTAATGTAAAGTAAAGCAAAGCGGGCCTTCTGGTGTACGTAAGGAGGTGAGAGGGACGAGCGTGGAATCGGGCCTGACCGTAACTAATGTCGCGTAGCCACCTGAGACCCTCCTCAAGTTCTCCTCGCTAATCACAACCAGCATGGAGGAGAGGTCACATGACACTTGGATGAATAGGTGAACGAATGAAGGGACTGATGGATGTGTGGATGAGGGCACTCATGGTTTAAGGAGTGGATTTACTGACAGATGAGTATGTCCTGATGAATGGCTGAATGAAAGCATTGCTCGATCGGTGGATGAATGGCTGAACCATGGTCGATTGACCCATAGGTGACTGCATCAATCAACTGATGAATGAGTGGATGAATGGATCGCTAGGTGAATGCAATGACGGATGAAGGGATTGTTTGATAGTAGAATGGATTAATTCACTGATGAATGACTGAATTTTTGAACTGATGAATGCACAAATGAATGATTGGATGAATGGACTGTTGCATAGAAGAATGGATTAATTCACTGATGTATGCACAACTAAATGAGTGGATGAATGGACTGCGAGATAGTTGAATGGATTAATTCACTGATGTATGACTGAATGCTTGAACTGATGAATGCACAAATGAATGAGTGGATGAATAGACTGTTCGACAGTACAATGGGTTAATTCACTGATGGATGACTGAATGTTTAAACTGATGAATGTGCAAATGAATGAGTGGACGAATAGACTGTTGGATAGTAGAGTGGATTAATTCACTCATGGATGACTGAATATCTAAACTGATGAATGCGCAAATCAATGAGTGGAAGAATAGGTTTGCACAGTAGAAATTATGAATTAATTGATGGATGACTGAATGTATGAACTGATGGATGCAGAAATGAATGAGTGGATGAATAGACTGTTCGACAGTAGAATGGGTTAATTCACTGAATGTTTAAACTGATTAGTGCACAAATGAATGTGTGGATGAAAGGACTGTTTGGTAATAGAATGGGTTATTTATGGATGACTGAATGTATGAGCTGATGGATGCGCAAATGAATGAGTGGATGAATAGACTGTTGGGTGGTAGAATGGACTAATTCACTGATGGATGAATGAATGTATGAACTGATTGATGCACAAATGAATTAGTGGATGAAAGGACTGTTGGCTAGTAGAATTGATTATTTATGGATGACTGAATGTATGAACTGATGGATGCGCAAATGAATGAGTGGATGAATAGACTGTTGGGTGGTAGAATGGACTAATTCACTGATGGATGAATGAATGTATGAACTGATTGATGCACAAATGAATTAGTGGATGAAAGGACTGTTGGCTAGTAGAATGGATTATTTATGGATGACTGAATGTATGAACTGATGGATGCGCAAATGAATGAGTGGATGAATAGACTGTTGGGTGGTAGAATGGACTAATTCACTGATGGATGAATGAATGTATGAACTGATTGATGCACAAATGAATTAGTGGATGAAAGGACTGTTGGCTAGTGGAATGGATTATTTATGGATGACTGAATGTATGAACTGATGGATGCGCAAATGAATGAGTGGATGAATAGACTGTTGGGTGGTAGAATGGACTAATTCACTGATGGATGAATGAATGTATGAACTGGTTGATGCACAAATGAATTAGTGGATGAAAGGACTGTTGGCCAGTAGAATGGGTTATTTATGGATGACTGAATGTATGAGCTGATGGATGCGCAAATGAATGAGTGGATGAATAGACTGTTGGGTGGTAGAATGGACTAATTCACTGATGGATGAATGAATGTATGAACTGATTGATGCACAAATGAATTAGTGGATGAAAGGACTGTTGGCTAGTAGAATGGGTTATTTGTGGATGACTGAATGTATCCCAGCCGAGTCGTACCAAAGACTATAAAAATGGGACCCATTACCTCCCTGCTTGGCACTCAGCATCAAGGGTTGGAGTTGGGGGTTAAATCACCAAAAAAATTATTCCCGGGCGTGGCGCCGCTGCTGCCCACTGCTCCCCAAGGGGATGGGTCAAATGCAGAGGACAAATTTCACCACATCTAGTGTGTGTGTGACAATCATTGGAGCTGATGGATGCGCAAATGAATGAGTGGATGAATAGACTGTTGGGTGGTAGAATGGACTAATTCACTGATGGATGAATGAATGTATGAACTGATTGATGCACAAATGAATTAGTGGATGAAAGGACTGTTGGTTAGTAGAATGGATTATTTATGGATGACTGAATGTATGAACTGATGAAGTGGAAGAAAAGAATAGTGGGTAGTAGAATGGATTAATTATGGAAGACAGAGTATGAACTGATGAATGCACAAATGAATTGAGTGGATAAATTGACTGCTAGATAGTAGAAATGACTAATTCATTGATAGATGACTGAATGTATTAACTGATTAGTGCACAAATGACTGAGTGGATGATGTTGTGATGAAGCATCCACTTGTTGTAGATCGCCCAAAGATGACGTAAAAGGCAAACAGGTCACTTTTTAACAAATCAGATTCCAAAAGGACATGGACTACCTCTGATGTGGCCTGAACCTGATGCCAAAAGATCAGATTTGGAGCGTTTAGACTGTCAAAAAAATATCCGATCTGTGTCACTTGAGGGCAAGAACATCAGATTTGGTGTAAACGCAGCCTTGTTTCCTACTGAGGGGCAACGTGATCCGTGGTGGATTAACGTGTCTCCAGGTTGTCATCAGAGTTGATGGCCTTTTAGCAAAAGTGTTTTTCCTCAAATCCGTGCCAACGTGAGGAAATGATGAAACCAGTTTGCAAGCAGAAATGCACCCAGCTGGCAAAGTTGAGTCTTTGAGAGGAAAAACCGCAGCACACGAGCTTGTGGAGATCACCTGTTTAAAACTAGGAGTTCCTCCTCGTAGGACTGAACCAAAGTGTCGTCAGCTGGTTGCCATTTGCTTTTATTAACCGCTTTCCACCACAAATCTTCACTTCATGGACCTCAAGCCAAAAGTGTTTGCAGTTATTTACTTTAATAGAAATATTGTTATTGCAGATTTAGGAAGCAACAGTATGAACATTTCATATCACTGTTATTGTGTGCGTGAAATTTCACAGATGAATTGATTTACATGAAACCAGTATGATCAGACAGGTCTTGTCAAGACGATACTGGTGATACAAGATCATGTTTCTGTGATAAAAAATATGGATTATTAAAACCGGGGAAAATGCACACATTCCTGGTTAACTTATTAATACCAAGACAATGGGGCTCAAGATTTTAGGTGTGACCTTTTTGTTAAAAATGTCAGAATTTTCTTAATATTTACCCCATTTTACAAAAAGGTTGGTATCATTGGAAGGCTTCCTACACAAAGAGACAGAAAACAAGGTTTCACAGTTATGGTGGAGTTTTAATTGACTAAATTAATGAAATTAGCGTTGGAAGTGACGAAAAATGTGAGTAAACATGGCTGGTCGCACTTGTGTTTCACGTCACAACGACCTTGAAATCAACGTAAAAGATGTTTGGCAGACTCACAGATACATGTAGAATTTATAATATTGTTTCCAATGAACATTTTGCTCTCCTTTTAGATGTTTTGTCGAGTGTAAACTTGGAAAATGTGTTCAAAGATTTGTGGTGCGCGTACTCTTTTCATCCGAAAGTTTGGTGTTCTACGTCATCAGTGTTGACAACGTGAACGCAGTTGAACTTTAAATGCAGCCGCCCGGCCGCCATTCAGATTGTGCGATCGAGCGTGAGAGGCGCTCAGTGACCACTGCGGAGATCCAGTTGGTGACAAATACACACATACCTACACCAAAAGAATAATTATTATCACGGTATTGTCAAATGTATCGTATTTTACGGACCATAGGGCGCACCGGATTATAAGGCGCACTGCCGATGAATGGTCTATTTTTGATCTTTTTTCATATATAAGGCGCACCGGATTATAGGGCGCATTAAAGGAGTCTTATTATAATTATTTTTTTCTAAATGTAAGACACTTCCTTGTGGTCTACATAACATGTAATGGTGGTTATTTGGTCAAAATGTTGCATAGATGATGTTTTACAGATCATCTTCAAGCCGCTTTCTGACAGTCGCTTCCGGATGCACCGTTTTGTGGGCGGTCTTATTTACGTGGCCTCAACCTCGGCAGCGTCTTCTCCCCGTCATCTTTGTTGTAGCGGTGTAGCGTGCAAGGACGGGAGTGGAAGAAGTGTCAAAAGATGGAACTAACTGTTTTAATGACATTCAGACTTTACTTAAATCATTAACGGAGCAGCATCTCCTCATCCAGAAACAACAACACAGCAAATGTGTCCCGTGAAAAACCGTCCGACCGGAACTCTCTCATAACTAAAGTTCCTTGGTTGAATAATGTAAACTCACTACACCGGTATGTTTTAGAGCTTTCATGGCGAGTTTACTGACATATATAAGTAAGAACTTTACACTACTTTATATTAGAAATGGCAACAGCACAAGATGAATGTCCCATAACAAGAAGATAGAGAAAAAGAAGAAGCTTATCAACTATGGTGTCCGCATGGACTACAGAGGTGGGCGCACAATTTTTCAGGATTTATGCAGATCCCAAATACAGATCAGCAGGTACAAAAAAGATAAGAAAAGTTGCTTTTGCATAATTATGTGAAACAAAACACAAGTTAATATGTCTTACCTTATACACACACCATAATAATACTCGTATGTTGAAGCACATCAAGCGGTGCGCCTTCATAGCTTACCAAAGACATACTAAAACATTTTGATAGATTTTTGAGTGCTGTGTGTAATGTTCTATAATTTTAATGGAACATATAAAATGTTGGTGTTGTTTACTTGAGTCATATTGCCATCATAGTGCAGTCTACACGTATCTCTTATGTTTGACTGCCATCTACTGGTCACACTTATCATTACACCATGTATCAAATAAAATTGCTTCAAGGTCGGTAAGCAAAACCAGAATTATTCTGTACATTAGGCCCACCCGTGTTATAAGGCGCACTGTCGAGGTTTGAGAAAAAAAAAGTGAAGTGAATTATATTTATATAGCGCTTTTCTCTAGTGACTCAAAGCGCCTTTACATAGTGAAACCCAATATCTAAGTTACATTTAAACCAGTGTGGGTGGCACTGGGATCAGGTGATTAAAGTGTCTTGCCCAAGGACACAACGGCAGTGACTAGGATGGCGGAAGCGGGGATCGAACCTGGAACCCTCAAGTTGCTGGCACGGCCACTCTACCAACCAAGCCCCTTAAAAAAGATTTTAAGGGCGCCTTATAGTCCGTAAAATACAGTACTCAAAAAGTACTTGGTTAAAATTATTTACATTTTTATCTACGTTTTATTTTGAAAACGTGAATGGGTCTTGTATCCATGTTAGCATTTAAGCTAGCTTGTGATTAGCTCGGTAGCTGCTTCCCTAGGAAATTAGCAGGATGACAAAATTTGAAGCAGTAATATTAACCATCGGGAAAGTTTCCCCCGGTTTATTATTAAAAGCTGTAATGGTGACATCCCTACCGTGAACTCTAAATGGAGATTTTGGCAAACGGTGGAACATCGATTTTACGAACCCCTCCATTCGCAAACTTTTTGATTTACAAACTTTTAGTTTGAGCCAATGAGCCAAATATGCCTCCGTGTCATTCATTTGTTTCTTTTGTGTCACGCCTGCAGGCAAAAAGCAGGGCGCATTACACTACTATTCACTACTTCCCTTTTCGGTGTTTTGTCCATTTTGCCAACATGATATCAATCCCAAAAATAACAGACTGGCGTGGAAAGGAGGAGGGAATCACTGTGGAGTTAAAAAATAATAAAAATTAAAAAAAGATTTGCGAAGAGTGCATTAATGACGCTCACAAGTATGGTAGAATTGACGAAGCAGGCTTTGTAATGCAGCAAGTTTTAATTGTGATGAGACCGGACCTTTCTGAAAAAAGATGCTAAAGCAGACCTGTCACACAGCGGAGGAGAAGATGCTAGCTCTGATTTAGCTCCGCCCCGTCCAAGAGCAAAGACCCCCGTTCTCACCCTCTGTCTGCTCCTTTCTCTTCAGCTCCTCCATTGTCTTTTTTAAATGGTTATTATTGTAGCAATACGGTTGTGTAAGTGAAGGATTTCTGTAATTTCTGATCATTTGTGAGGGCACCAAAGGGGCTTCTGTGTGTGTGCGCGCGTGCGAGAGGAGAAAAAAAGAGACTGTTGATGAATAATTTCCTTGTAATGTTTGTTTGATATACAGTACTGTATAGCACTTTATACTGTGTTCAAGTGTACTAACCCTAACTAAAATATGGACTTTTGTTGAGGCTGGAAGCAATTATTCATGTTTACATTGTTTCTTATGGAAAAATGTGCTTCACTGTACAAAGTTTTTTTTATCTACGAACCATGTTCAAGAACCAAGTTCGTAAATGCATTATGGACTAATTCAATCTTGGCCTTTTTTCTTTTACAAAAGTTACTTATGAATACCGACAAGCGTGATATTTATAAATGTAGTCTGCAAATGATGGAAAAATCGCAGAGATAAAAGTCCTTCAAGCCTGCTTTCCATTGAAGGTTGCGTGCCAATGCGCCAGGCTCTCATCCAAGAGTGAAATTAGGTGACAGCTTTTTGTGAGTAGAAATAAAAGTCGTAGAAAATACCAAAGTGACTGGGCAGCGGCTGAAAGCAAAATATATTCCGTACACTTAAACACAAACAAGCGCCTCGTCATTCCTGCTACGATCACGAGTTGCGGGTAAAAAACTTCGATCAAGAGCTGCTATTTTTGCCGCCGATGCGTAAGGCGACAGGTCTTTGAGAAGCAGAGCGGGACCACACAGCAGGCCGTACCCCGTCTGTCCCCGCCCTTAAATGCCGCCGATGCAATCAACCTTTCCATGAAAGAGGAGCAGCTCCCCTGCCACACAAGAAGGAGCCGCTTTGAAGTGGAAAGGTCTCTTGGAGTAATTAGGAGCTCCACCAGTGACAATTTGCATGCCTCCATCGACGCATTCCACTCCCTCCCCCTCCATGACACACTGGGAGTCCTAATTGAATCCCACTTGACTTCTAAACGCTATTAGGTGACGTCGTTAGACTCGTTACGCTCTTCCTCGGTGGAAGGCATCATTACCAATACACACATTTCATACAAACGGTGGAAAGGTGAAGCGCGCGAAAGAAAGAGTGACGACAAGTGAAACTAATCTAACCGTTGTGTTTGTTGACAGTGGAAGTCATGGCTTTTGGTTGTAATATTAGACACAAATCTGTTTGTACTGTTTAAACGTACGATGCGCGTAACCCAGGGGTGTCCAGAGTGCATCCCGGGAGCCGTTTGCTGCACACACCTAATTTTTTAACAGCCACTAAAAACACTATTACAAAAAAAAAAAACACAAAAAAGGTGAATAAAAGAGTATAAATGTGAAACGTAACAAGAAAAAGTTGCAATGTTGACTGCAATGCAGGCTTTTTTTTTTTAAAACTCCATCCATCCATCCATTTTCTACCGCTTGTCCCATTTGGGGTCGCGGAGGGTGCTGTAGCCTATCTCATTGCTCAAAGAATAATAAGGAATCGAAATCAATGTTGTTATGAATTATTGACCGATGTAAGGCTCCAATTACTTCCCATTAGTTATTTCACCAGCTCTATACTCTCGGCAGGGTCCTTGAGTGTGCATGGGAGTTTGCCCAATAAGTCTACATGTGCTTTGTGGACTTGGAGAAGGCATTCGACCGTGTCCCTCGGGAAGTCCTGTGGAGAGTGCTCAGAGAGTACGGGGTATCGGACTGTCTGGTTGTGGCGGTCCGCTCCCTGTACGATCAGTGTCAGAGCTTGGTCCGCATTGCCAGCAGTAAGTCGGACACGTTTCCAGTGAGGGTTGGACTCCGCCAAGGCTGCCCTTTGTCACCGATTCTGTTCATAACTTTTATGGACAGAATTTCTAGGTGCAGTCAAGGCGTTGAGGGGATCCGGTTTGGTGGCTGCAGGATTAGGTCTCTGCTTTTTGCAGATGATGTGGTCCTGATGGCTTCATCTGGCCAGGATCTTCAGCTCTCACTGGATCGATTCACAGCCGAGTGTGAAGCGACTGGGATGAGAATCAGCACCTCCAAGTCTGAGTCAATGGTTCTCGCCCGGAAAAGGCTGGAATGCCACCTCCGGGTTGGGGAGGAGACCCTGCCCCAAGTGGAGGAGTTCAAGTACCTCGGAGTCTTGTTCACGAGTGAGGGAAGAGTGGATCGTGAGATCGACAGGCGGATCGGTGCGGCGTCTTCAGTAATGCGGACGCTGTATCGATCCGTTGTGGTGAAGAAGGAGCTGAGCCGGAAGGCAAAGCTTTCTATTTACCGGTCGATCTACGTTCCCATCCTCACCTATGGTCATGAGCTTTGGGTCATGACCGAAAGGACAAGATCACGGGTACAAGCGGCCGAAATGAGTTTCCTCCGCCGGGTGGCGGGTCTCTCCCTTAGAGACAGGGTGAGAAGCTCTGCCATCCGGGGGGAGCTCAAAGTAAAGCCGCTGCTCCTCCACATAGAGAGGAGCCAGATGAAGTGGTTCGGGCATCTGGTCAGGATGCCACCCGAACGCCTCCCTAGGGAGGTGTTTAGGGCACGTCCAACCGGTAGGAGGCCACGGGGAAGACCCAGGACACGTTGGGAAGACTATGTCTCCTGGCTGGCCTGGGAACGCCTCGGGATCCCCCGGGAAGAGCTGGACGAAGTGGCTGGGGAGAGGAAAGTCTGGGCTTCCCTGCTTAGGCTGCTGCCCCCGCGACCCGACCTCGGATAAGCGGAAGAAGATGGATGGATGGATGGATAGTTATTCCACTGTGAAATATTTTTGGTGAAAATATTTTACTTTTTGTGTGTTTGCCATAGGGTTGTACGGTATACCGGTATTAGTTTAATCATATTCGGTACTATACCGCCTCTAAAAAGTACTGGATCTAGTTAATACTACTATGATTACGTCAATATTTTTTGGCATCATAACATCTTCTTTCGTTTTTTAAAAATGTATATTTTGTTTATAAACACATGAAGACTTTGAATATGACCAATGTATGATCCTGTAACGACTTAGTATCGAATTGATACCCAAATTTGTGGTATCATCCAAAACTAATGTAAAGCATCCAAACAACAGAAGAAAAAGTGATTATTACATTTTAACATACAGGTAAGTGTAGATAGAATATGTTAAAATAGAAAATAACCAGATATTAACAGTAAATAAACAAGTAGATTAATAATACATTTTCTACCACTTGTCCTTAATAATGTTGACAAAATAACCCTAACCCCTTACCCTAACCCTAACCCCAAACCTAACCCTAACCTTCAAACTTTGTATCGACAAATAGGTCTGAACTTGATCAAAGATTTAAGCATTGAGAAAAACACTATTACATGACCTATTTTATAACTGAGACCTTACCATGTCTCCACGATCAAACATGAGGGAAGCCCTAAAGTTTAAAAAAAATACTAGAAATTGTATTTGTTTTGAAAATTAAAAATATCAAAATGGCCGCCACATGCTTTAATTCTAAGTGTGCGTTCCTCAGTGGCAAAAGTTTGGACACCCCTGATGTAAACCACTGGATTATTCAGGATACACGTGACAATTAGACGTTTTGCACACATAACATAGCTATTGTGAAGGTTTACGCTGTATTTTGCACATCTCACAGATGAACTTCCTGCAGGAAAAGTGGTCATTTAAACCCATGCAAGGTACATGTGACCACTTTAAGATGGTAACATTCTGCTGGTTTGGCCAATTAAATTGATTGCCATTCATTGCAACGGGTGGAACTACTTGAAAGGGGTCATAATATGATTTTTTTTCTACAATTAAATCACTTCATTGTGGTCTACATAACATGTAGTGGTGGCTCTTTGCTCAAAATGTTACATAGATTATGTTTTACAGACTGTCTTCAAGCCGTTTTGTGGGCGGTCTTATTTACGTGCCAAAGCCCCCTCTGACTGCATCCTCTCACCGTCAGCCATGTTGTAGTTTGTAGCGCTTCCATAACGATTCTACTGACATAAGTTACAACTATACGCTACTTTGTATTGGAAATAGCAACAGGAAAGAAAAGAATGAAATGTCAACAGCGGAGTATTTTAGCATGCATGTGCATGTACGAGCCAGTCTGCCCCACAACAAGAGGATATATAAAAATGAGGAACTTATTGACTACAATGTCCGACTACAATTGGGGAAAAAAGATGGTGGACTCGCACAGACCTCTTTGGGTAAACCGCTACAATTTATGGAGATATTGTCACGGCGCGTGCACAATCCCGCATGTCGTCTGCCGCAAGCTCTGCAGGCAACTCCGTTAGAAGCGCGCCAGGACATGCCCCTGCTCGCTCTGCACGCACCGCAGCCACGCGCCTGCAAGGCTGGCAATCGTCAATCAGCACACCTGGGTCTGATGAGGGCAGGCAGCATAAAGATCAGCGGACTCGAAGATCCAGTGCCGGAACGTAGTTCACTCTTGCAGTAAGCATCCCATCTCTGGCTTTCCTCCTGCGTACTTGCTCTCTCTCTGTGCCTTCCCTGTTCCCGTGTCTTATGTCCTTTGTGTTTCCAGTAGTGCTTCCCCTGTTTCCAGTAATAGAGCTGTGTGCCTCGACTTCCTTCAATACCCGACCCCTGCTTGGACACGGACCTCGTTGCTTCTCTCTAGCCCCCGACCGCTTGCCTGCCCACAGACTGCCTTCTCGCCTAGCCCCTTTGGTCGGACGAAGGATTCATCCATCACGCACATACAACAAACTCTGGTAACATTTACATGGTTAATTCTACACATCGCCTTGCACCTTTCACTTAAGAGTAGCATACACATCCCACCCTGATTCCAGTCGTTGTGTCGTCTCCTTCCCCCGCCGTATGTAACAGATGTATCCGCTGACGTAACTAAGGCAAAATACCTCACTAAAGTCTTAAATTCCAAACGCCTTGTTTGAAGAAGGCAAGATTATTTTATAAATATCTCCGCCTGGCCTCCATGTTTTCATTTAACATTTTCAGGACTTATAGACCAAATACACAAAAAAAGGTACCAACTTAGGCCATGTCTACACTAAGTCGTTTAACCCCTTAAACAAATAATTATTTAGCCTAAGCCGTTTCAGCCACACTAAACCAGCGTTTAAGGTCCCCCTCCTCGGACAAATTTCTACACGGGTAAGTCAGCCATGTAATTCTTGAATCTCCGGCACTTAGCTTTGTATGGACTCATTGATCGTTTACAAAGTGAGTTCGGAGAGGAAGTGACGCCAGAAAGACCTCACCCACACAGGAAGTGACGTCAGAAAGAACACGCCACAGCCAGTTTCATAATAAAGCTCAGAGCTAACCACTGGAAAGATGGAGGCGAGTCATCCAGACATACCCGTGTTTCTCCTTCACAGACGCTTGTGGAAATCACACATGAATACCTTAAGAGAAAACGATTGCAGCTATTTCGGATACAACACTTCTCAGACGGCAAGAGAACTTTCCAATGTCCGGCCCGATTAGCTGTGAGGCTACTTAGCGAAAAACGTTGTCCATTTGTCAAAGGAGAGACAAGGAGAATGCGAGCTCCCGTGGATGTGATAAAAAGGTAGCGTGTGCTTTGTATTGCCTGGCCGTCGAGGAAAACAGCGAATGCATTTGGACTGGCAAAGCAGACTGTATCAGTTATTGTCCGCCATGTATGTCACGGACTCAAAGTCTCGGTCCAGAGTATATAAAGTCACCAAAAACGAATGGACAATGAAGGTGAAGGCAAAAGAGTGAGGAGGGTCCTGACCAGGTATCTAGATCCATAGATTAATGTTAAATGTTCTTTATCACATTGTTTACATGTCTAATAAAGATTTGATTAATTTATGATGTCTCAGGTGTGACAATAGGGGCCCCACAGCACACTGGATTCCAGTTAATTGAAATACCACAACACTGGATATTGTTCAGATAAGTTACATTGAAGAACTTGCACACAAAGCAACACTGGAGGTGACTGTGACGTGCACATTTTCCGCGCATGCGTACTAGGTTGCGATGCGCCAGCGGACGGAGGGGGCGGGGGTCTAAACGGTGGCATTGTTGTGTGTGGATACGGATAAGGTTAGGTGTGATTTACCCTGCATAAGGGGGCCTTGGTAGCTCCCGTTTAAGTATTCTGAGTAGGGCTGCAACTAACGATTATTTTGATAGGCAATTAGTCAACAATGATCTTAACGATTAGTCGGATAATGAAGCGTCCACATATTTAATGGCTCTTATTTTTCCATCGCCTTCTAATGCAGCTTAAGTTATTTTAGGCATGTGCTTACTAACAACAAAGATGACTAATTAATTCATAAATATTAATTTTTACTGTAACTGTGCTGCTCATTTAGCTGTCACCAAATCTCTAATAAAATGGAAGAAAGAAAGGAAAGGCAAATTGCAAATACAAAAAAATTAAAAAAACAATTACCGGTAACCTTGTTTGTGTATTAAAAAAACAGTTAAAATAGCAGCAATTAAAACAAACAACAAAACACCAAATCTAACTTCCCCAAAATGAAAAAAATCATTTTGTAATGTTTAAAAATCTGCACACTGGTATATAGATTATTGATTAACTCTTGTCAGTTTTAGCACTCTAATATGTAGAATGATTGTAGGACTGTGCACCCTAACAATTATATGGTGAAATTTGCGGACGATACCGTGCTCCTAAGCCTTCTACACAAGGATACGGACCCCTCTGTGTACCAAGACGAGATAGACCTATTTATTAGGTGGTGTGATACCAACCATCTTATTCTAAATGTGACCAAGACACAGGAAATGGTTTTGGATCCGAGGAAAGTGACTGACCATGAGCCAGTAGTCATCAAAAATCAGGAAATCACCCAGGTATCCTCATATAAATATGTAGGGTTCATATTGATAATCTTCTCTGCTGGAAGACACATATTGACAAACTGTGCAATAGACTGCAACAGAGGCTATATTTTTTGCGAAGATTAAGATTGTACGGCGTAAGCAGCCACATCTAGTGTGTGTGTGACAATCATTGGTACTTTAATCTTTTAATCTTTAATCATGATGATTTTCTACCGTGCCATTGTAGAGAGCATCATTAGATACGGGATCACCTCATGGTTTGGCAACCTAACCGTTAAGCTAAAAAGCAAACTGGCCGGCATGCATAAAACGGCAATGAAAATCGTAGGGAGAAAGAATATGAGCCTATACAGAGCATCTATGAGCAGGCAGTTAGGAAAAAAGCTAAGAAAATTATTTCCAACTCACAACACCCACTTTTCCCTGAATATGGAACCCTGCCATCAGGGAGAAGACTCCGGGTCCCACTATGCAAATCTAACCGCCTTAAATTATCATTTGTCCCAGCCTCCATTAAACTGACCAACAATGTGCAATAGAATGTTAATACATAGGTTAGCACTTTTTTAGCACATAGCACTTTAGCACATAGCACTTTATCCATGAGCTCTAGTGCAATGCACACTGGTACTTTATCTTTATCTCCATACTGTAGATTCTATGCCTACATCAAAGTGCCACCTATGTCTATCAAGCTCCATGTTCTGATGTTTAAATGTTAGTTGTCTGGTTGTGGTTGTGTCTGTGCTTGAGTTTTTGTTCTGTTGTTTTTGTGTATGTTAAGAAAGCAATGATGCACTGTGCCCAAGACAAATTTCCCCACGAGGACAATAAAGTTGAACCTTGAACCTTGAATAGTATATTTGATTAATTATTAAAATGTTGACTATTTAATAGATTGTATGTTTAATCTTACCTTCGCATTGATGCATTATGTCTGTTTTCCTGTGAGTGTTTGTTATTGTGCCTTTTTTTTTTTTTACAGCATTGCAAATTGGCGCTGCTTTAAAAAGTACTTGAATTGATGTTGACAAAGTTTAGCTGGCTGACTTTGGCTAAAATGATAGTTAAAGTTATTTTTCACACAACTTCATCTCACTCTTGTTAGCTAGCTGGCAAGGTACAATCTAACACTCCTACCAGGGTTGGGTCCGCATCCTCCCTCCAAATGTCCGACATCATGCCTCCGCTTTAAATGCTGGCGTATCACAGATGTGCTGCCATAATAACAAGGTCCGCTTTGCAAAATGAGCCAGGTACTCATGTTTTTAACAAGAATGAGAGGAACTTTAACTATACCTTTGAAGGTTCTCATTCATCCAGGTCCTTGTAAGTGTTGTCCCTAAACCAATATGTCTAAACCAAATTGTATTTCGATACTTTTCTAAATAAAGGGGAACACCAAAAGTTGCATTATTGGCCTTATTTTAACAAAAAATCTTAGGGTACATTAAACATATGTTTCTTAATGCAAGTTTGTCCTTAAATAAAATAGTGAACATACTAGACAACTTGTCTTTTAGTAGTAAGTAAGCAAACAAAGATCCCTAATTTAGCCGCTGACATATGCTGTAACATATTGTGTCATTTTCCATTCTATTATTTTGTCAAAATTATTAAGGACAAGTGGGATAAAATTAATTATTAATCTGATTGTTCATTTACTGTTAATATCTGCTTACTTTGTTTAACATGTTCTATCTACACTTCTGTTAAAATGTAATAATCACTTATTCTTCTGTTGTTTGATACTTTACATTACATACATTTACTTTTTAGAGGCGGTATAGTACCGAATATGATTCATTAGTATCGCGGTACTATACTAATACCCGTATACCGTACAACCCTACAGGGCGTTTAATTGTTCGCAACTGGACTGTTTGGTTTGTCTTGGAAGACGCTTCGCCGCTCATCCGAATAGGCTTCATCAGTTCATGCTCACAGACTTAGATTGGTCAGATCTAGTCCGAACGGTTGGTGCCAAAACCCCAAATATTTATATTTCAAAAACCAGGAGGGTGTGCTTGGGCAAGGATGGTTTTGCCCGATCGTAGTGACAAAAACAAATGTTTTAATGCAAATGCGCAATCCTAACTGTCAAAGCCAAAGACAGTCGTTGAAGTGAAAATTCCCCTCGTTAGCTTTGAGGTACTGTGTGGCAGAACGATCGCTTTGGATCGACTACTACCGGTCCAAAATAGTCGGAATCCCCCGCGTAAGCATTCCATTCAGTTGTACACAAATGGCACACTGTGACCAGAATGTTTCTAACTCCTGTTATTTGTTAGAGGCTAAATCGCAGAGTCTTTTAGGAATGGTTGAAAGGACAGTGTTGTATGTGGGAGACAGGTGGTGTCACACACCACCTCCTCTGTTCAGGGATGGTTTTTCAACCTTGTTTTTGGGAGTATAAATATTTGGGGTTTTGGCACCAAGAGTTTGGACAAGATCTGTCCACACAAACACAGATACTTAATAAACGCATACTTATCTCTGCATTTAGGCGTCTTGTCCACACGCAAACACATACATTTGTCTTTAAAAATGCAGACTTTTACAAACGCTGGCCAAAGTGTAGAGATCCAAAACTCTCCGGCACAAACAGAGACTTGTGATGACGTCACGGTTGTACGCTGTCACTTCCAAGCTCAACAACACTGCCTTGCAGCCTTTAAACACATTATAAGAGGACTTAATGTATGTTTGAACGTAAACATGCTGCTATTTTCACTCAACATTAATAAAAAAGACACATCAAAATGGGCTTTGCGACACTCCCGCTGGCGCTAATGACAGTCAGCTGTTTTGGATACGATCGCTGTGGAACCTCCTCCTGATGGGACAACTTTGACAAGCAAGACTTTTTGCTCTGTGTCATAAGAAAGGTGCAACATTATCTTATGTTTTTAGTCCTTGTTTAACAACAAATCATGAAGTTAAATTACGTGTCTTACTTCATTTTTTGTAGATGAAGCCGGGCGTGACCGTGCTCGCGCTTAAAAAGCGACCAAGCAACTAAAAAAAAAAACATAATGTAGCGTCCTCGTTCTAGTGTGTACTGATGTTAAAGGCCTACTGAAACCCACTACTACCGACCACGCAGTCTGATAGTTTATATATCAATGATGAAATCTTAACATTGCAACACATGCCAATACGGCCGGGTTAACTTATAAAGTGCAATTTTAAATATACAGCTAAACTTCCGGTTGAAGACGTCTATATATGATGATGTATGCGCGTGACGTCAATAGATAAACGGAAGTATTGGTACCCCATTGAATCCAATACAAAAAATCTCTGTTTTCATTTCAAAATTCCACAGTATTCTGGTCATCTGCGTTGGTGAATCTTTTGCAATTTGTTTAATGAACAATGGAGACTGCAAAGAAGAAAGTTGTAGGTGGGATCGGTGTATTAGCGGCTGGCTGTAGCAACACAACCAGGAGGACATACTTGGATAGCAGACGCGCTAGCCGATGCTAGCCGCCAACCGCACGGATGATCGGGTGAAGTCCTTTGTCGCACCGTCGATCGCTGGAACGCAGGTGAGCATGGGTGTTGATGAGCAGATGAGGGCTGGCTGGCGTAGGTGGAGCGCTAATGTTTTTATCATAGCTCTGTGAGGTCCGGTTGCTAAGTTAGCTTCAATGGCGTCGTTAGCAATAGCATTGTTAAGCTTTGCCAGGCTGAGAATTATTAACCGTGTAGTTACATGTACATGGTTTAATAGTATTGTTGATATTCTGTCTATCCTTCCAGTCAGGGATTTATTTATTCTGTTTCTATCTGCATTTGAGCCAGATGCTATCACATTAGCTAAGTAGCTAAAGAGCTTCGCCGATGTATTGTCGTGGAGATAAAAGTCACTGTGAATGTCCATTTCGCGTTCTCGACACTCATTTTCAAGAGGATATAGTATCCGAGGTGGTTTAAAATACAAATCCGTGATCCACAATAGAAAAAGGAGAAAGTGTGGAATCTAATGAACCCTTGTACCTAAGTTACGGTCAGAGCGAAAAAAAGATACGTCCTGCACTGCCTCTCTAGTCCTTCACTCTCACTTTCCTCATCCACGAATCTTTCATCCTCGCTCAAATTAATGGGGTAATCGTCGCTTTCTCGGTCCGAATCTCTCTCGCTCCATTGAAAACAATGGTAGAATATGAGGAGTCCTTCCTCTGGTGACGTCACGCTACTTCCGGTACAGGCAAGGCTTTTTTTTTTTATCAGCGACCAAAATTTGCGACCTTTATCGTCGTTGTTCTCTACTAAATCCTTTCATCAAAAATATGGCAATATCGCGAAATTATCAATGATGGATCTGCTATCCCCGTTTAAATAAAACAATTTCATTTCAGTAGGCCTTTAAAGACAATATACACATGTACAATATCACTATATCCATGATTAAATGCTTTATAATTCCCTTAAAAGGCTTAGTTGGCCACATGCGTGGACAGCACCTTTTAGCTCTTATTTCCAAAATTGTGTACACGACTGAATTGGGGTCTTATGGCCCTTATGTGGACACTTATACTGCTATCTGGTGGTGTCAGAAGAGTATAACATACAATGGAATTTGATTAAAAAAAAGTCTAAAAATAAGAATTAGCATGTCACAAAACATGAAGTACACGTTTGTTACATATGGACTAAGTACATCATATAAAAAGATGATTCTTAGTTTTTATTCTAATTAGGGTCCAATAAGCCCAAATAGCAAAGAGAAATAAAAAAAAAAAAGCAAGTAAACAAACAGCTTGGGCCTTAAGAGGTTTACATGCAAATGAGTTTCCCTTGCTTGTTAGTGCGTGCTGATAATGTACACTTGACTGCACATGTAATACATCACCGTGTTGCTGAACACGTTATGATTCTATGTGTGTTGGGTTTCAGCAGCACAGGCGTGCATTCACTCTTTATCAATGTTCCCAGGGCTCTGTGTATGCTCTGTGTATGTGCAGGCTGGTTTTAAAGATAATGCAGATGTCATTATCTAGTATATCAAAATACACACAATAGGAGGTGTAATGCTGCACCAAGTCAGCTATTGCTGCTTTTTTCAGGCTTCTGATTGGACAATATATGCATGACAGCAGGTGTAAGTGTTTGTGTGTAGACATAGACACTTTTGGCACTACACTTGTGTGGATGGAGATTGTTTTAACCCCAAATATGTGTTTTTGGAACTCTCTGTGTTCGTGTGGACATGGCCTAAGTCTATGAGCACGAACTGATGAAGCCTACTCGGATGAGTAAACAAACCAAGCAGTCCAGTTGCAAACAATTGAACGCTCTGAGAACACACTTTAAATGTTTTTTTTTGCGAGTGGCAGCGCAGACCTGTTTCCGCCCGGAAAAACACGAGTGATGACCCCATGACTCTTGCCGACAAACATAATTGTTGAAAATCGTGGCACCCTTAATTGTGAGTTACGAGCTCGGTTGTGGAACGCAATGTGCTCGTAGGTGGAGGGACCGCTACAGCCCGGAAAGTCTGCGCTGAAGATGCACGTGTTGCTCCCAGTCTGCCTCACTTCATCTGAAAAGGATCCGCAGTAACGTGAACACATCCGCTTACGTTTTGCGGCCGCGAACGCTCATCAAAACTTTCCAGCCGTTAAAGAAAGCAAACCTCGGCGGTGGTGATAATAGCTCTTCGGGCCTCACTACGAGAACAATTGCTAGAAATACACACACACACACACACACACACACACACACACACACACACACACACACACACACACACACACACACACACACACACACACACACACACACACACACACACACACACACACACACACACACACACACACACACACACACACTCACACACACACACACACACACGCACATACACATTCACATACAGTACACTTACAGACACACGCGCACGCGCTGGCGAAACTCTTTCAACGCTTGTTTGTAAAATATTCCAACCTAGCAGTTTGTTCATCACATCGCACGTGAGGCGTCTTTCCACAAGGCCAAAAGCTACTGCGAGGAGAAGTTTCCCTGGAAAGCATGAGTTAAGAGGAAGCCTCCAACAAGCTGTGCTGACAGACAACTTTGATGCCTGCTCAGAGACGGACATACCTTGCAACAACAAGCTGAACGCGGAGTTGAGGTGCAATAAACGCAAGCGGCCATGAGTTGGGATTTATGAAGTGGGACGACAGAATTCATACTCATCGCACTTTATAACTTACATAGGAAAACATCTAAGATCAAATGCAGCTATTGGCTTTCTATAAAAACATAAGACTTTTATTAATATTATTCGGCCCCTCCAGGATTTTATTAAGATTGTTGCAGCCTAAAATGGCTGAATTCATAGCAGCTTTTTTATTTAGAAAGTTGCTGATTTGTTTTCAATAACATTGAATCAACTTGTGATGTTATGAATTTGTTACCAATGTTTTAGGTGTTGCTTGTAAATTTCATCTCAGAAAGCACAAGATTCCAACAGCAATTGGAAAACAAATACTGTATTGATGTTTTACTCAATTTATCCCACACAAACTTGGGAGTAGACACTAGATGGCAGTAGGGTTGTCTCGATACCAATATTTTAGTACCGGTACCAAACTGTATTTTGATACTTTTCTATACTTTTCTAAATAAAGGGGACCACAAAAAATTGCATTATTGGCTTTATTTTAACACAAAATCTTAGGGTACATTAAACATATGTTTCTTATTGCAATCGAAGAACAATTTTGTCATTAAATAAGATAGTGTACATACTATACAATTTGTCTTTTTGTAGTAAGTAAATAAACAAAGGCTCCTAATTAGTCTGCTGACATATGCAGTAACATATTGTGTCATTTTCTCATTCTATTATTTTGCCAAAATTATGAGGGACGAGCGGTAGAAAATTAATTATGAATCTACTTGTTCATTTACTGTTAATATCTGGTTATTTTCCATTTCAACATGTTCTATCTACACTTCTGTTAAAATGTAATAAACATGTATTCTTTGGTGTTTGGATACTTTACATACGTTTTTGATGATACCACAAATTTAGGTATCAATTTGATATCAAGTAGTTACAGAATCATACGTTGGTCATATTCAAAGTCCTCATGTGTCCAGGGATGTATTTTCTGAGTTTATGAAGATATTATATATTGTAAAAGAAAAAAGACTTTGTGATGATAAAAAATATAGATGTAATCATAGTAGTATCGACTAGATACGCTCTTGTACTTGCTATCATTACAGTGGATGTCAGGTGTCGATCCACCCATGGCGTTTGTTTACATTGTGACGCTGATGAGCTATTGTATCCTCCTACGGTGTGTAGTGAAGCATGTTTAGCTATTCCTCGTCCTTTAGGGATGATACTTGTAAGAAACGTACTTTATTTGTCGCCATGGAGGCGAGGATTAGTGATTTAGAAGTAGCTAAAACACTGCCAATTGCGGATGGACATTAGCCGCTAGCTGGCTAGCCATGTTTTAAAGCACCTCTTCCTGAGGGCGTTTCAGTGTTATAACTTCACCTTTATCGTTAGTTTTCAAGCCAAAATGCGTCCACCCTTTTCTGTCTACACACTGTGTCTGCATGTGAGTACTCCGTGATTGTGCGCTGCCGAACATGCTCCTCTGCTCATAAAACCAGCAATGTCACAACAACAACAAAATATGGCGAACCGGTACTTTTCAAACAGAGTATAGTACCGTTTTTGTAAACTGTTGAGAGTGATTTATAGCGCACATTTTTGTTGGTAAATGAGAGACGATAAGAGATTATCATCACACTTCAACATATCTGCACATGAAAATCGGTTCCTAATTGTCTTACACTGCATAAATAGTTGAAATTAATAAACACATATAAGTTGGAAGTAAGGCCACTTGTGTGTTTAATATTAACGTTACCCAGAAGGCTTAGCGCTGTAGTAGACGGGGGACCAGTAGCAGGTCTGAGCATCGTAGGAGGTCGACAATTGTGCCGTCTGAGCAATAAAGTGTTGTCATATTGTTAGACGTTATTGTTCCTGCTTCGTCTAAACCAAGGTTCTTAACCTGGGTTCGATCGAACCCTAGGGGTTCGGTGAGTCGGCCTCAGGGGTTCGGCGGAGCCACCGACGCTGAGGTTAAGACACACCTGACTCACCGTGTAAATAAAAACTTCTCCCTGTCGGCTTATTATGGATACGGCAACAGCAGAAGTCACACTGATTTGCAGGTGTGTAATTTGTTGTGAGTTCATGCACTGTGTTGGTTTTGTTCTTTGAACAAGGTGATGTTCATGCACAGTTCATTTTGTGCACCAGTAAAAAAACATATAACTTTGTCTTGAATTTGAAAAAAACCCAACATTTTATTTTTTACTAAAGAAGGGTTCGGTGAATGCGCATATGAAACTGGTGGTGTTCGGTACCTCCAACAAGGTTAAGAACCACTGATCTAAACAAAACAACAAACATAACTTTTGATTAGAATTTGCAAATTTCTGGAGTAACTGATTAGCACAAACGTCTGTAGACCTGGGCCGATATTTGATAAGTCAATTAATGGAACGATAAATGAAGATGAACTCGATGAATCTACATGTGCATGCGTTGTTACGGGCTGCAAGAGCCGTCATTATTTGCATCGGTTTCAGCAACTGCGGCCATTTGTACTGCACGCACATAAACTTTGATAATGATAACCACTTTTAAACTCCCGACGGTTATTACCGTATTAAATGAAAATAATCGAAAAACCGCGATTGAAAACCACACTTTGATAAAAGTATGGACTGACTAGCGTTTGCTTGCTAGCTCGCTTAAATGCTAACATGAAAACAAGAGACATTAACGTCTTTCTCCATTGAGAAACATCATACCCCGACCTAAGGCACAGTATTCACATTGAACATAAAGGCTGTGTTGTCTTTACACAAAGTTATCGATATAAACTCCACATTGTCGAGTTGACAGAGAAGTGTTCAACATGAAGTGAACTCGCGTCAAATCACATAAACTGGAAGTGAAGCAAAGTCATCACCCAATTTGCATTTATTAAAAAAACATTCGAAACTATTTACAAATAAAAATGGAAGAAAATAAACATAATTACACACCGCCAGAATAATATTTGATGTTACCTCAGCCAAGAAGGTGTTTATTTATTTTGGTTATTAAAAAAAAAGAATACAACTTGGTTAAAAGATTTTAGTGTGTGTATAAGTACTTTTTGAGCACATTAAGCAATACAGTGATACTATTGCTAACCATGACCGACAGTATATTTTATTATTTGTTTTATTTAACTTGGATATTTATTAGTTTACAATTCAATTAGTTCATTGTATTTGAAAGGGTATACGTGCATTATCATTATTTATCATTACATCAGTAGTTAATTTGGTCTCAAAATAATATCTTTTATCTGCAATCATTTGTAGGTCAATATATCGTCCAGCACAATTAGTTATCGGCCCAGGCCTGAACGGCAAATATCACTTTGGTCCAGGCTTCACTTTCTTGCATAACACATTGGATTCTCATAAAACATCCAAGCAAAGAAACTGTGCTTTCATCTGTTGTCCAAAGACCATAACAAGACGACACGTGCTAAGTAATATTGATACATGGACTACAATGACTGGAAAGTCTGCAAGGACTTGGTTCCAAGGACAAGGTGACAAATCACAGCTCACCAGGAACCAAAATATGGAAACTGAAATGATCCGCGTGTTTATTTGAGTGATAGCTCAGTCAAGAGCTATCCAGTCGGATGCTGTCCAAAAGCCAGGGAGTCGTCGCAGTTGTCCAGTGTTTGGCCAAAGCTCTTGCACTTGTGCAACATGTGCTGGGTATCAGCCATTTTCCAGACTATTCCATGAGAGAGAAAACTCCAGATGTGTGAAACCTGACTCCGGGAATTACACAAACCCAAAATTTGCTCAGCTTGTTGGATTAAAAACGACCGGCAAGTCATCTTTCAAGATGGAAGTTACGTTAGGGAAGAATTTGCTCATGTGGAAGATTGTTGGTTTGTAAACAACTCAATCACAGCCAGTGAGAGGAAAACATTGCATGTTTGTTTTGCCGCTCACGTTGAGGAGTTTATGACCACCCAGCTTCTGCAGAGATTATGTGCTAATTTCATCGTAGGTTGTTTTCATGGAGCTCACTTTCTTCCCAGAGTTCTTGTACTTACATTTACATAAACCCGGAGGGGGAAATCCCTTTTACGTCTATTCAGACCAAAGAAAATGCAACCAGATGCCTTGAATGCCACCTTAAAGTAGCAGTAGAGTGGAAAAATAAGTTGCCTCTATGTTGAAGCTATTATCACATATATCTGATTTATGACACCAAAAGACTTCCAAAGTTGGTGAATAAATAGATATGATCAAAATAGTATCAATCTCAGAGATTCCTGAGCCATTTTGAGTGATAGTGACGAAGCGTTGGGAACCACAGATCCCTTCCCCATCAACAACATCCTCAGATTTTGTAAGCGCCAACAACGATTAATTTGGGGGAAATAATTACTTATATTTTTGATCCCGAACACAAAGAGGATGAGCAATAAGTTTTAAAAGCTGAGTGCTAAACGGATGTTGCTTTATTGTGACACTATAGCATTAGCATTGTTGTTCCTCTTGCCTAAACGCCGCACTGAGTTGCAGAACGGGGAGACGATCAGGAGCACCAAAACAAGCTCGCTAGTTAGCTAACCATCTCGCTAGCTTACTTGTTGTCGCCTCCGTTGATGGCTGTCGACTTAGCTCCTAATCATATTTAGATGATTACAATCCGAACACTGTTAGTCCCAACCAGTTGTAATTCGAGAGTATTTATTAGTAGTAGAAGGGATATTATTGACATGATGAATGTAAACAGAGGTCACAACAACGGAAGTATATTACCAAAGGGGGCGTGGCTACAGGATAGAGTCTTAGCATGCATGTTTTAGAATTTCACATTACATTTTCAATGATAATAAAGTTAGTAAATGATCTACTAAAACACAAAAAATAGGTGGTACATCTAAGTGTCGAAAAGACAGAGAGGTCAGTAGATGATAATCAGTCTAAAGGTATAATATAGTGCAGAATTGTTGTCTTGATTTTCAAAATGTTCTTTCGGGTTTTGCGTGGTGAGAGAAATGTTCCTCTTTTTTTTTATCAATTTTCCTCTTTTTTTCCTCAAAGTGTGCTCACATCCCAAATGCTTTGTATTGTGTTTGATCAACAAATTAGCATACAGGGTACACGTCAACAATATCACAATGCGGTAGGGCTGGGCGATATGGACGAAAAAGTATATCTCGATATATTTTTTGCTTAAACTCGATATTCAATATACCTGTATATCTCGATATATTTTTCGGTGAAAGTATACATATAAAGATATTCATTTTTGAGCGAGACTCAGTGAAAATGAAGTGAATGACAACTGTACTGTAAACAGTCAGTGGCATGGGTATTAACTAATTAAGAAAATAAACTGTTTAAGTAGTATAACATAAATAAAATAGAAAAATATTATTTCTACGTAAAATAAATAACATAGCTGTGCAAATAATACAACATGTATCAAACTCCAATAAAAAATTAATTTGCAGGCAGGTACTTTTTAATCCCCAGTTGACGATGTAATGGACTGTCACACACGTACGGTTCTGTGGTCCTACTAGAAGTGTTCCGCGCAAAGTAAGTGACTTTACTTAATTGTGCGGTTATGATCTTCTTCGCTTCGTCGTACATTTCGCTTGAAAATTCTCTCTTCTCCGACTCTCGTCGTCATTTGGGATGTCTGTTGTGATTTCCCTTTCTGGTTCGGACACCCGCCCTATCTTGCCTCAGATTGGCCTGTCCGTTATGTTTTGCCCTACTCTTAACCAATCGTGACCCATCATTTTAAACCAACCAACCAATCATGGATTTTCTTATACGTAAACCAACCAATCATTGATCTGTCCCCTATATTTTGTCCCCTGCCCGTGGAGTTGCACTAGTCCAGTTCTCTTTCTCTTCTCCCTCTCTCTTCTTTTGTAGCATGTAGCTTAGCTAACCGCTACATGGGTCTAAAAATAGCTAAGCTACGGAAATCGCTACTTGTTTAAAAAGTGGCGAAGCTACTGGGAAATGTAGTTAAGCTATGTAGCGGGTGGTGTCACTGCTGGTGGCACAGTCAGGCTTCATATTTGCTTGTGTTTTGTTGTTGTGGGTCAGTGCAGTGGGGGGGGGGGGGGACAAGCACCGCTTGGAAGGGGTAAGAGTAGGGGTTTAATAGCCCATGGACTATCACGGAGGAGAACTAGGAACACAACAAATAAGCAGCGTTTGGTCATTTTAACGTGAAAAAAATTATATTATATTACGATATTTTCTTAATCCATATCTTGTTTAAAAATGTATCGATATATCTTACAAACTCGATATATCGCCTAGCCCTACTAGATTTAGATTTAGATTTAGATTTATTGGTCCCCGTTGGGGAAATTAATTTTCACTGCCGTACATTTAAACAATAGACATTACACATCACAAAACAAAAATAACAAAAAGACATCATACATAACCAACACATTTACAGGCTTGCGGTATGAGGGCCTTCAAATTGTTTCCTTGTGGCTTTCTGCAGAAGAAACTTTCAAGCTATTCGGTTCCACCAGTTTATTCAGCACGTTGACAACTGTCGGGATTTATCTTGGAAAAAAAAGTTCAGGAGTGTGCTGAAACCGCAGAGACGGCACTTGTCCCTAATCTCCCTTGACCCCAGCGAGGGTGCAACTCCAAGGGTGTCACAGCAAGAGCTTCACCAAGCGGTGTACGGTTTCCCCTGTCTGCCTTTCAGACCTTGATGTGAACAGGTCTGGGAGAATAGACCACTGGGGTCGCTTTCACCGCCCCCCATCCCCAACTCCCTCATCTCCATTCTCTCCCTCTCTTTTCTTCCCGGCCGGCTAATCTCCTCTCAGGTTTAGGATTCCCGGGACGGGCTCTTTGAGTAGGAGGAAATATGGGGTTGGGTAAACATCAGGGCTCTCAGTGCAGGGATTACAGCGGCCATACATCACCGTGACAACTCTCTTTTCAGCGGATGACAAGCGGCCAGGACCGTGCGCAGGGAGGGATCCGATGACACTTCCTATCGCCATAGTGCATACCAACGCCGTCTTCACAACACGGTGTCAGTTTGGTGGGGGAGGGGCTAACTGGTGGTTTGAGGTTGTCACACCTGATGAGTGTGAGCGTCTTCAGAGGAACAACCACGCAAAGAGGAAAGTACTGCACCTCAATCTTTGAAAGATGTCAAATCATTGACCGCCTCATTGGACAACATCTGCTTCATTTTAGGCATGTAACCGCAGGGCTGTACGGTGCAACAAATTTACTCACAAATGCGCCTTAAAATAGACCTGTCGCACATGTGCAAAATGGGATTTCAACCCTGTTATCGCATTTTCATCCACATTGGATCAAACTAGAGTAACATTTTCGCCCATCTGTACAGCATGTTTGAAATAAACTTAAACCATAACCAAATGGACAAGTGATTGAAGCGGAAGTGTCACTGATCACTCTGTGCGCGTCCCTCCGTCCATGTCCCGCTGCTACTAGTTCACACACTCTGTCTTCCAACACGGAAGAAACAGTGTCTTAGTTGGAGGAACTGGTCAGTAAAAGACAACCTTTTTTTCACCACCTTAAAACTTGACACAAACTACCTTAAAACTTGACACAAACTGCACATGGCGCTAGTAACTACGAGGGTCGGAGGGAAGGTTGAACAACAAATCAATGAGTGAAGTGACAAACATCCAAACAATACCCCGTCTGTTGTCAAGCACATACAACCATGGAAGCACATTCAATCTGTTTATTAAGCAGAGGTAACGCAAACCAGTGCCGTCAGAGCCGACAAACTGCCGCTGTTAGCCTGCTAAGCTAACAAAAACAGCTCAGATATTTGAAGTTATTTGAAGCATTAATCACTTTCTTTAGTAATTATTTATGGGTTAGTGGTTAATGATTAATTAATGATGAATTGGTTAGTTTATGGGCCAAACTATATCGGTATATGAGTTTTGATCCATATCGCCCAGCCCTACACTCGTGTTAGCACAGTTTAGGGATGTTATTTGCGTTACAGTAGTCCTTATGACGGCTTTGTGTTTACATGTATGAGTGTACATGTGTACCTTGTTTGAGTGTTGATAAAGAAAACTGTGATATTGTTTCGCATTGCTACTAAATTGTTTCTGTGCCACACAAAAATGTCTGTGCTACTAATTTTTGCTCATTTAGTAACACCGGTGCTACTAGTGAAAAAGCTAAGCATGTAGCCCTGAAACGGTATCAAAATCAAAATCTCACGGTACAATATTATCACGGTATTAAGCCCAAAGTACGATATTATTGTGGTATATGTCCAAAAAATAAAAGAGATTTAAAAATGTTATGTGCAAAATGAAGTGGCAGGAATGTTTAGGATGAACACACTCACTGTAATTGAACACTAACATAATACTCAGATCTTCTTATCATGTTTATTACTCCAAACAAGTGTATATAAATACTTATTTTAAATATACTATAACATATATACTTTTATTTAAGTGTCTTTAAAGTGACAATTATAAACATAACATATAACAAATATAAAGTGATAATGTTCACGTTAGTGACTTTTAACCTCAGAGAAACAGTGTCCTCTGTAGTGGACATCTTATATCACTTTGCTGATTTTTCAGAAAGGTTATCAGACTATTTAACGTTTATTAATGTAAATACCTCACACATTGATGCTTGGCCTTGCTGGCATCAACCGTATTTTCCGAGTGATGGTTAATCAAGTATAACTTCTCATATTGCTTGTGTTGCCCGCAGTGCAGTGTCACCAAACTTAGCGCATTTTCTACTTAAAACATGGATAACAAATCCATTTAAACCACAAGGTGATTCAATGTTATTGAAAAAAAAACCAAAAAAAAACCGAAGGTTAAAACATCCCGACATCCCGCTTTATGTGTCGTCTTGGAAACGCTCCAGACGAAGGCTTTGCCTTGCAGTACGCCGACCAAATAGGTTGTGCTTTGGCCAGGTTTTGTTGGTCTGTCTGTTAGCAACATAACTCAAAAAGGTACGCATAGATTTTAATTAAAACTTAAGGAAAATGTCGGAAAAAAAACCCCAATCCTTTCTCTTTCCTTAACGACCTTCCAGACACAGACCTCGCACACTTGCGCTACGCAGGGAATTTTGGGAGATGTAGTTTACTTCCAGACCGGCTGACCAAGTTTCCATTTTACACTGTTATACGTCACGGCATTATTGTGATGATTTTGATACCAAAAAAACGCTGTATTTATAAGACCGTTACACCCCTACTTTATTTGTCTCGAAAGGTTATTGGCTACTACAAATTATTGTCCCCAACTTTAAGTAAGAACAAATACAACCTCTAAAGCCACACAATTATTGCAGGATACGAGTCTCTTTCCAATGTCCTCCTTTTCAAACTATTCCTTCCAAAAGAATCTAAAGAAACACTCACAGTGTGAAGACCTCTGCCAGGCCCTGTCTCCCAATGGTAAAATAAAATCCTGAATCCAGACAGTAACCTGGATCACTCCCAAAATGGAATCACTTGTTTCTTATCCAACTTCTCACATTTCCTGCAAGTTTAATCAAAATCCGCCCGTAACCCCAGCGGATACATACAGAATTAATCGAAGCATAAATACAATTTTTATGTCCGCGCATGTTTGTTTTGCTCATCTGTTCACTCTTAGCTCGGGCCGCAGCACCTGGGCGCGTTTGTTCTGTAGCCGAATTAAATAAACACTCCACTCTCCTTGTCTCTGTGGGTGTAGGCAGAGATGCTAGCACACACTGGATATTATCGGCAGCAATATTTGGCATTTTGAGGTACAGTACAAACCAAAAGTTTGGACACACCTTCTCATTCAATGCGTTTTCTTTATTTTCATGACTATTTACATTGTAGATTGTCACTGAAGGCATCACAACTATGAATGAACACACGTGGAGTTATGCACTTAACAAAAAAAGGTGAAATAATTTAAAACATGTTTTATATTCTAGTTTTTTCAAAATAGCCACCCTTAGCTCTGATTACTGTTTTGCACACTCTTGGAATTATCTTGTTGAGCTTCAAGAGGTAGTCACCTGAAAGGGTTTTCACTTCACAGGTGTTTTGATGCCTTCAGTAAATATATACAATGTAAATAAATGAAAATAAAGAAAACGCATTGAAATGAGAAGGTGTGTCCAAACTTTTGGCCTGTACTGTATATCAGTATCTGCCTTGTTTTTTATTGGTATCTGCCTTTTTTTTACAACTACAACAGAACTACATCAGCAGATACAATATATACACATATATTTACTATTTTTAAAAAATAAATAAATTGTGAAGTAGACAGAGGTGGGTAGAGTAGCCAGAAATTGTACTCAAGTAAGAGTACTGTTACTTTAGAGATTTATTACTCAAGTAAATGTAAGGAGCAGTCACCCAAATATTTACTTGAGTAAAAGTAAAAAGTATGCTGTGAAAAAACTACTCAAGTACTGAGTAACTGATGAGTAACCTGTTCGTTTGATGACGGCAACAAATAATGCACAAAAACATAAAAATAGCAATGAGCAAATTCCGAGCCAGGAATATCCCTTAAGCAACTAAAACAATAACATATCCATCCATCCCATCCATTTTCTACCGCTTATTCCCTTCGGGGTCGCGGGGGGCGCTGGAGCCTATCTCAGCTACAATCGGGCGGAAGGCGGGGTACACCCTGGACAAGTCGCCACCTCATCGCAGGGCCAACACAGATAGACAGACAACATTCACACTCACATTCACACACTAGGGGCCATTTAGTGTTGCCAATCAACCTATCCCCAGGTGCATGTCTTTGGAGGTGGGAGGAAGCCGGAGTACCCGGAGGGAACCCACGCAGTCACGGGGAGAACATGCAAACTCCACACAGAAAGATCCCGAGGCCGGGATTGAACTCACGACTACTCAGGACCTTCGTATTGTGAGGCAGACGCACTAACCCCTCTTCCACCGTGCTGCCACACACAATAATATATATGAAATAATAATACATTAACACAAAAAAAATTAAGGCAAATTGAGCCACAATAACTTAACAGCATCATAGGCTCAGTAGGCATTGATTATTAATTGATTGAAACTTTTATTAGTAGATTGCACAGTACAGTACATATTCCGTACAATTGACCATTAAATGGTAACACCCCAATAAGTTTTTCAACGTTAATCAATTACTTAATAAATGACCAAGTCGAGGTGATCTACCTCATAGATACATATACATACACACACACACACACACACATATCATATATATATATATACCCATCCATCCATCCATTTTTTACCGCTTATTCCCTTCAGGGTCGCAGGGGGCGCTGAGCCTATCTATACATATATATACATACATTTATATATACAGTATATAATTTATGTTTATTTATTTTGCCGTTTTTGTTCACATGTTGAAGGTGTTTTAATGAATATACATGCATGTTTGACATATAGATTCCTTTCTTTCATGAAGACAAGTATAGAAGTTGTTGTATTACTTCATTCTGATGACTTGCATTGATTGGAATCAGACAGTAGTGCTGATAACGTCCACGTTTCAAAAAAGGTCCTCCTTTCTGTCTAATACCACATGAAAGTGGTTGGTTTTTGGCATCTTATTTGTCCAGCTTCCATATTCGTTTTTATACACTTTACAAGAAATACATTGGCGGCAAACTCCATAGCTTGCTAGCTTGTTTGCGCTGGCTTTCGGAGACTCTTATTTTGTTAGCGCAGGCGCAATGGAGCAGCACTTTTATTGTAGAGACAGGAACTGTGCGGTCAGTCTTTAGGCTTTTGACGGGAAGTACGGTTGAAATAAAAAAAGTGTCTTTTTTCCTTCACACTTTTGATCGATTGATTGAAACTTGTATTAGTAGATTGCACAGTACAGTACATATTCCGTACAATTGACCAATAAATGGTAACACCCCAATAAGTTTTTTAACTTGTCGGGGTCCACGTGTGACGGTCATGGCTCTGTTTGATTGGTGAAACAGAGTCCAACGTCACCAGTGACTGCATCTGATTGGTGAAACGGAGTCAAACGTCACCAGTGATTGCATCTGATTGGTGAAACGGAGTCAAACGTCACCAGTGACTGCATGTGATTGGATGAAACGCAGGCATGCGCTAGATCCTATTTTGAAGGTCTGTCTGACAGACCAAAACAAACAAAGCGTGCATTAACAGATCAATAAAAATTAGTAGCGAGTAGCGAGCTGAATGTAGATAAATGGAGCGGAGTAAAAGTAGTGTTCCTTCTCTATAAATATACTCAAGTAAAAGTAAAAGTATGTTGCATTAAAACTACTCTTAGAAGTACAATTTATCCCAAAAGTTACTCAAGTAGATGTAACGGAGTAAATGTAGTGCGTTACTACCCACCTCTGGAAGTAGATAGTAATAACCGTTGCTCAAGCACCAGCCCTTTTGCCCTGAATTTGAAAAATTATATTTTCACTGGAGCCCAATTTTCAATGTATTAATTCATTTATAAAAATTACTCTCATTGTAAATAATTCTCCCCAAATATGTTTTGATATCTGACAGGGTATTTATTTGTGTTCTTGTGAGAACACACCCCCTTTCTCTCCTTCTTGCAGTGCTGGTCGCCTCCAGAACGTCTTCTTTGCTTGCTTGTCAAAACTTCCAATTTCTGCCAGGAAATCCAGTTTTTGTCCTTCTTTCCTGGCACCCTCCAAGTCCCGTTGTTTGTTTCCGCAACACTCGGCACGTGGGCTCTTTAAAGGAGCACTGCGAGTTTCGTGTTCAGTGATTCAAATTAAATAACACGACAGAGATGGATGGACATGAAGACGTCGGAAAAGATAACCAAACTTTGTGTAAATATTTTAGAAATCGGACAATTACTCTATAAGTATAGAAGAGCAGGCAGCAGCTCACACATTCTCATACTTTCTGTAACATCCAGGAAGAAATTATGTCAGCCAGCTTGAAAAAATGCTACGTGACGGAGCCCAAAATTTGTTTTTTTTCAAATGTTGGCAATATTTCAGGGTTCTTCACGAGGAAACCTTACAATGTACTATACACATAAATTGTTTTAAAATTGTATCAAATTGAGTAGATGGCGAGTTATTGTGATGTAGAAATGTGATTTGTTTTGACACAAGTAATAAACGTGTTTGTAAAATTTTGTGATTGTTTTTCGTTGCTAAATTAACCACAACATAAAACCGCATAAAACATTATGTCGCTACTTGTACAACGTTTCCCAAAAAATAATGTAAAAAAATCACTAGAAGACGTACTTTATTTGTCCCAATGGAGGCGAGGATTAGTGATTTAGAAGTAGCAAAAACACAACAGAGAGATGTTGGCCGCTAGCTAGCTATTAGCTAGCTAAGTTTTAAAGCACCACTTGTAGAGCAGCGCTTCAGTGTTTACAGCTCCAACTTTATCGTTAGTTTTAAAGCCAAAATATGTTAATTCGCCATCTTCTGTCTTCACACTGTTTCTGCTTGCAAGAAGTGCTGTGTGTGCGTGTGTTGACTTACATGTGCCGCGCTTGTGTGCCGGTATTTTTCAAAAGCAGAATAGTACCGTTTTTGATTCATTAGTACCGCGGTGCTTTATTACAAAACCCAAAACCAGTGAAGTTGGCACGTTGTGTAATTCGTAAATAAAAACAGAATACAATGATTTGCAAATCCTTTTCAATTTATATTCAATTGAATAGACTGCAAAGACAATAAATGTAATGTTCGAACTGAGAAATCAATTGTTTTGTAAATAATCATTAACTTAGAATTTAATGGCAGCAACACATTGCAAAAAAGTTGGCAAAGGGGCATTTTTATCACTGTGTTACATGGCCTTTCCTTTTAACAACACTCAGTAAATGTTTGGGAACTGAGGAGACCAATTTCTGAAGCTTTTCAGGTGGAATTCTTTCCCATTATTGCTTGATGTACAGCTTAAGTTGTTCAACAGTCCGTTGTGGTATTTTAGGCTTCATATTGCGCCACACATTTTCAATGGGAGACAGGTCTGGACTACAGGCAGGCCAGTCTAGGGCCCGCACTCTTTTACTATGAAGCCACGCTGTTGTAACATGTGGCTCGGCATTGTCTTGATAACGTTGCTTGGATGGCAACATATTTGTTCCTACAAAAAAAAATGTTTTGTCTGATCTTGAATGGGATTGTGCTGAAAATCAAATTTCCCCTCTGGGATTAATAATGTACTATCTAATCTAAAACCTGTATGCACCTTTCATAATTAATAACATTTGCATCGTCTCCTTCCGCTTCCGGATGCAAAAAAACAAGATGACGCCGTTGTGTCTGGCTCGCCGCTTGTCTATGATCACTATTGTCAGTCATTGGTGGAGCTAAGAATAATATTTTAATATTGTTTTTAATATTGTTGTGCAGCACTTTGGAAACATTTTGTTGTTTAAATGTGCTGTATAAATAAAGGGGATTGGATTGGATTAATGGTGCCTTCACTAATGTGTAAGTTACCCATGCCTTGGGCACTAATACACCCACATACCATTTCAGATGCTGGCTTTTGAACTTTGCGCCTATAACAATCTGGATGGTTATTTTCATTTTTGTTCCGGAGGACACAATGTCCACAGTTTCCAAAAACAATTTGAAATGTGGACTCGTCAGACCACAGAACTGTTTTACACTTTGCATCAGGCGAAGCCGGCGGCGTTTCTGGGTGTTGTTGATAAATGGCTTTCGCTTTGCATTGTAGAGTTTTAACTTGCACTTACAGATGTAGCGACAAACTGTAGTTAGTGACAGTGTTTTTCTGAAGTGTTCCTGAGCCCTTGTGGTGATATCTTTTACACACTGATGTCGGTTTTTGATGCAGTACCGCCAGAGGGATCGATGGTCACAGGCATTCAATGTTGGTTTTCAGCCTTGTTGCTTACGTAATATGAAGGTGATTAACACGTATCCTTTCAACATTCTTAGGTGTCATGAAAAGAAGTGAAGCAGTGTTAAAGGCCTACTGAAACCCACTACTACTGACCACGCAGTCTGATAGTTATATATCATGTATATATATATATATATATATATATATATATATATATATATATATATATATATATATATATATATATATATATATATATATATATATATATATATATATATATATATATATATATATCAATAATGAAATCTTAACATTGCAACACATGCCAATACGGCCGGGTTGACTTATAAAGTGCAATTTTAAATTTCCTGCGAAACTTCCGGTTGAAAACGTCTATGTATGATGACGTTTGCGCGTGACGTCGATGGTTGAAACGGAAGTATTCGGACACATTGTATCTCAATACAAACAGCTCTGTTTTCATCGCAAAATTCCACAGTATTCTGGACATCTGTGTTGGTGAATCTTTTGCAATTTGTTTAATGAACAATGGAGACTGCAAAGAAGAAAGCTGTAGGTGGGATCGGTGTATTAGCGGCTTGCTGCAGCAACACAACCAGGAGGACTTTGAGGATAGCAGACGCGCTATCCGACGCTAGCCGCCGACCGCATCGATGATCGGGTGAAGTCCTTCGTCGCGCCGTTGATCGCTGGAACGCAGGTGAGCACGGGTGTTGATGAGCAGATGAGGGCTGGCGTAGATGGAGAGATAATGTTTTTTATCATAGCTCTGACGAGGTCCTGTAGCTAAGTTAGCTTCAATGGCGTCATTAGCAACAGCATTGGCTTCGACAGGCGGCACAGCACTAACCGTTTAGTTACAGGTCCAGTGTTTGGTTCGGTGTCTCCTGATAGTAGTATTGTTGATCTGCTGTCTATCCTTCCAGTCAGCGGCTTATTTCTTTTGTTTCTATCTGCATTTAAGCACTATGCTATCACGTTAGCTCCGTAGCTAAAGTGCTTCACCGATGTATTGTCGTGGAGATAAAAGTCACTGTGAATGTCCATTTCACGTTCTCGACTCTCATTTTCAAGAGGATATAGTATCCGAGGTGGTTTAAAATACAAATCCGTGATCCACAATAGAAAAAGGAGAGTGTGTGGAATCCAATGAGCCCTTGTACCTAAGTTACGGTCAGAGCGAAAAAAGATACGTCCTGCACTGCACTCTAGTCCTTCACTCTCACGTTTCATCCACAAATCTTTCATCTGGCTCAAATTAATGGGGTAATCGTCGCTTTCTCGGTCCGAATCGCCCTCGCTGCTGGTGTAAACAATGGGGAAATGTGAGGAGCCTTTCAACCTGCGACGTCACGCTACTTCCGGTACAGGCAAGGCTTTTTTTATCAGCGACCAAAAGTTGCGAACTGTATCGTCGATGTTCTCTACTAAATCCTTTCAGCAAATATATGGCAATATCGCGAAATGATCAAGTATGACACATAGAATGGATCTGCTATCCCCGTTTAAATAAAAACTTTTCATTTCAGTATGCCTTTAATATTATTAAACTTTCTAACAATTAAAGATGCGTGCGGTGACGCTGGAGTCTTTGAATGAGAGTCCACGTGCTTCATGTAACGTCGTCAAAATAGGAACATAGATTGCAGACGTCCACCAAGGCCAATGTAACAATCGTGTAGCTGTAGTTTCTGATCAAACATGAAAAGCCACTATGTCCATTTTGGCAAAAGCATCTTGGCAGACGCGTTAAATGAAAAATAAATGTGGTCTTTGTGGTTAGTACCTTTAATATTATTACACTTTCTAACAATTAAAGATGCGTGCGGTGACGCTGGAGTCTTTGAATGAGAGTCCACGTGCTTCATGTAACGTCATGTCTCGTCAAAATAGGAACATAGATTGCAGACGTCCACCAAGGCCAATGTAACAATCGTGTAGCTGTAGTTTCTGATCAAACATGAAAAGCCACTATGTCCATTTTGGCAAAAGCATCTTGGCAGACGCGTTAAATGAAAAATAAATGTGGTCTTTTGTGGTTAGTACTGATTGTTTTAAGTAACTTAAAGTGAAAACAACATTCTTTGCTGGAACATCTGGAAGAAATCATCTTTTGACGTCATCATAAAACAGCGATGTATCCAAGTGTGTCGTTTGTTTAATCTGCTAGTGTTTTGCCACAGTGACTTATCTTCATCCTCTCCCTTCCCTTCCCCCCGTGAAGCATCGGTACTAATTATCAGCATTAGTCTCCATAATTGAGACGAGGAGCATCATGTCCGTCTGATCAAACTCAGATGTGACCACAGAGAAGGGAGACCACGTTTTTGTCTTATCATTTCTTTTGAATGGAGGAGAAACCTCCTTGAACGTCTCCTTCCTCGACGCCAAAACGTGTTAACCTTTGACTTACGGAGACGTGCTTCGGCCAGGACGCCTCATTTGTCCCTCTGTCGAAGGTAAATCAACAGGGACGCCAAAGCGGACAGATATCCTTTGATATTTCTCACTTGCTTGGATGAGTAATTCCATTTCACAATCCTGCTATTACCCAGCAATGACTTGCAGGTCGGCCGCATCCAACCATCCATCCCAGACTGTTGAACCTACAGTACACATGCGTGGGTCAAAGTGCTCTAAAGTGAAAGCAATTCAACATCCCCCTCCGCCCTTTGAACTTCACTTCAGCACGCCGAACCCAAATGGAGGGAGGTTAAGAGTTTACACTGGTTTGGAAGCGCCAACGCATCTAATGGAGAGTTGGGACGTTGATAAAAGACAGCAGGCATTAAAGCGTGACAAGGCACAGAAACAAGACATGTTTTGTTTGGCTCCTTTTAAAGGATGCATTCCATGGCAACAACGAGCTTGCTCACATGAAAGAAGCGGCGCAGACTAAAGAGCTTACCTTTGACTGCTGCAGATGGACGCCGTACAAGAGAATGTTCCGCAGTTTGGCTGCAGAGGCCAATTCCATGATGGCTGCTGGCTCTGACGCTCCTCCATCCAAAGTGCTTACATTGACCTATCAGAGGAAACAATATTTTGCAGTCGCACTCAATAAAAAAGTACAGAGACTTAGGCCCCAAATTACATTTTTTTTGCCCTCAAGTGACACAGATCAGATTTTTTTTGCCAGTCTAAAAGCTCCAAAGTGCTTCGAATCTGATCTTTTCCCATCAGATTCAGGCCACATCAGGCTGTAGTCCTGAATCCGATTGGTATCTGATTTTTTCAAATGTGACTGCAGTCTAAACGCAATGCGACCTGAATGTGATCTTTTTTCGTCCGCTTGTGCTCCGGACAAGGCAGTCGCCAGCAGAAGTGGATACTTCATCACAACATCCGGTTTCGGTTTCTATTTAAGACGACTGAATTTTCGGTGCATCACTAGTCAATAGTGCACAAATAATAGGCCATATGTACAAAACCCAAAACCAGTGAATTTGGCGGCGTTTCTGGGTGTTGTTGATAAATGGCTTTCACTTTGCACAGTAGAGTTTTAACTTGCACTTACAGATGTAGCGACGAACTGTAGTTTCTGACAGTGGTTTTCTAAAGTGTTCCTGAGCCCATGTGGTGATATCCTTTGATGCAGTACCGCCTGAGAGATCCAAGGTCACGGGCATTCAATGTTACGTGCAGTGATTTCTCCAGATTCTCTGAACCTTTTGATGATATTAATGACCTTAGATGGTGAAATCCCTAAATTTCTTGCAATAGCTCGTTGAGAAATGTTGTTCTTAAACTGTTCGACAATTTGCACACGCATTTGTTCACAAAGTGGTGACCCTCGCCCCATCCTTGTTTGTGAATGACTAAGCATTTCATGGAAGCTGCTTTTATACACAATCATGGCACCCACCTGTTCCCAATTAGCCTATTCACCTGTGGCATGTTCCAAATAAGTGTTTGATGAGCATTCCTCAACTTTCTCAGTCTTTTTTGCAATTTGTGCCAGCTTTTTTGAAACATGTTGCAGACATCAAATTCATGTACAAAACCCAAAACCAGTGAAGTTGGCGGCTTTTCTGGGTGTTGTTGATAAATGGCTTTCAATCGGGGTCAAATTTGAGATCAGTCTCTCGGGATCATCCGGGAAGCTGGACGAAGTAACTAGGGTGAGGGAAGTCTGGGCTTCTCTGCTTAGGCTGCTGCCCCCGCGACCCGACTTTGGATAAGCGGCAGAAGATTGATGGATGGACGAGTCTTCTAGCCAAAAAAGTAGTAAATGCTACCAAGTTTTTTTGGATTTGTTAAGAGACACCACTGATTTTCTTCAAATTATGTTGTTATTCGGCACTGAATGCGTAACCTTATTTATGTATTCAACTTTGTATGTAGTGTCTCCATATAGCCTACGATAAAAGGATAAAAGAAAATCCGATACTGTGCAAATATAGCTAATGTGTGTGGTCAAATGTAAAAAGTAGTGTATCTCAAGTGTTGCTGTTCTTGGGGAACCATTTTTAAATGATGTAAAATCACAGGGACAGACAAATGATGTTGTTATTCGGCACTGAATGCTTAACCTTATTTATATATTCAACTTTGTATGTAGTGTCTCCATATAGCCTACGATAAAAGGATACACACACTTGCTGTTTCAGAATACTGCGACTCATTTTATTGCCAGTAATTTTCTGACATAAACAAATAAACTGAATCACTGATTAGAACACAATGTGCCGCTGTGCTTGCGCATTACGTACTTACCGAGGCGGAAGAAAAAGTAGTTCCCAACAATTCTGCTTCATTCAGACAAGATCTCAATGATTTAGTTACTTTACTCTGTGTTCCTGTATTGATATCAATATCTCAAACAACTAAAGTATCAAAAGTATCGATATTTTGATTTGAAAATCGATATTAGAGCATAAAGATCTGGTAACGGCCGGTATTGATATTTCGGTATTGAGCCGCAGATACTACGTAATTATCATACACGCTTAAATTGTGCAATTTCCAGAACAATACATCCATAGGGGTGGGTACCAAATCAAGTACTTTTTTAGCACTGACCGAATCCCGCTGGTCCGAGTCACGTAAAATCCAACGGTGCTACAGTTACAAAACCCTGGTTGTACGTGACGTCGCGCCTGGCACTTGGCAATCACTCCAGCAGCACTGAGAGCGGACTCAGCCAAACTATCTCTCGGTAATGTTGCCAACAAAGTAGCTCCAACATAAGTAAAGTAAGGCTCCACTTTACACAAATGCACTAGCTCAATGCTAATATACATAGGCTTTTCTATTGACATGCTACTGATTAGCATTAGCAATTTTACCTTTTTAATTTCAACCCCTTTAAATTTGAAAATAATTATGAAAACTACAAATAAGATGCACGGTACAATCAAAGAGCAGGTGCGTAATTAGTACAATACTTACAGTTTTAACACTTTGTATGACGCAGCAACAGACAGCAAAGACTGAAATGACCAACACACCATAAACTATACACTACTGCCATCTAACGTCTTTGACTTGCAACTGTAATTGCAACTTTGTGTCATACCTGCAAATAGCCATAATAAATCAATATATAACAACTGAAACTCAGTTATCATAATAAGCAAATTTTTAAATGATGCAATATAAAAAACAATTATTTTATTTTCAAAAACAATGAATATATATAAACACACTTGAACCGTACCGTACTGAAAATTAGTACTGTTGAGTACCGGTATCGATTCCCAGGGAACAGAAATCGCTATCATGTCAGTTCAAATGTGAACGGTACCAATTCCTATATATCAGGGATTCTAAAACTGTGTGTACTCCGAGTGGTGCCCGGGCTGCATCTAGTGGTACGCCAAAGCATCACTTGATTAAAGTACAGTGTTGTATTGCCCTAAATTCGAAGACAGTGTTACTGTTCAAATTGTGTGTAATGGTACAGTGGCCAAACATATGAAATATACTTGTTAAATAAAACCTCTGCTGAGTTTTTTAATGAATACTTACGCCTACTACACTACTGTCATTTTAATGTTGGTCTGTATGGTGGAACTTGGAAAGCCAAGTTTTTTTTAGGTAGTACTTGATGGAAAACGTTTGAGGACCACTGCTGTACAATCAATGGTCCTAATATGCAGGTATTCACAACTTTGGTTGATACAGATAGTTATCCGATACGATATCAGCAAGAATCAAATATACTTTTACTATTTTGTAATGTGGAATGTTAGAAAATGTAATCAAGTCAAATGAGTCAAACAGAGAACAATGATAGGTGTGAAAAACCCAAATCTATTTATTATTAACTGTCTGGAATTGACTAATGCAAACTTTAAAGGGGACCTATGATGAAATTTGTCTCTTCTGACAAAGTCGGATACTCTTGTTAAATAATGCAAAAGTATTTCATCATAAGGTTCGTGCATTTTGGCGTAATCTTGCATGCAGTTTTGGATGCTTTTTTTCCGCTAGGTTTTGCAGTTGTGACGTCACAACGAGGTGGATGTCTTTATTTGGACATAAAGTCTAATTCTCTTCCCCCACAGCTTCCCGCTAAGAGGAAACAGAAAAAAGATAACATATTATTTACCCTGTTTTTAACTTGAACTTTGTAGAACTTTGAGATCCAGTTTGATTGAAAGTGCATTAGAAATTTGCTTAATTATTATTTTTATATAATCTTCACATGCATATAATAACAGCGATGTGCATCTTGCAGCAACGTACAGTAAATTATGCCAAAAGCATGTTTTTTATGCAGCTAGTATGTAGTACCTAATAAATATACAGTTTTGAAGTTTATTTTCCACTGTGTCTGGTAAGAAATAGCGGTGGTGACATCAAGATACAGTACAGGCCAAAAGTTTGGACACACCTTCTCCTCATTCAATGAGTTTTTTTTAATTTTCATGACTATTTACATTGTAGATTGTCACTGAAGACATCAAAACTATGAATAAGCACATGTGGAGTTATTTATGCTTTGCACACTCTTGGCATTCTCTCGATGAGCTTCAAGCACACCTGTGAAGTAAAAACCATTTCAGGTGACTACCTCTTGAAGCTCATCGAGAGAATGCCAAGAGTGTGCGAAAAAGTAATCAGAGCAAAGGGTGGCTATTTTGAAGAAACTAGAATATAGAACATGTTTTCAGGAGTACATAACTCCACATGTGTTAATTCATAGTTTTGAGACCTTCAGTGACAATCTACAATGTAAACAGTTATGAAAATAAAGAAAACACATTGAATTAGGTGTGTCCAAACTTTTGGTCTGTACTGTATATATTTAAACAGTGTACATTTTTTTAAAGATACATTTTAAGAGGGTCAGGCATGGTTTCAATCGCAATAACGCTTCTACAAATGATCATCTTGCAGACAGACTTAAAAAAATGGGTTAAAAAAACGACTGTGTAGCAAAATTGATACACAAAGCTTATACAAAACATGTATCACACACCACAAAAAAATGTTTTAAATGCAAATAAACTAAATGTTTCTTTGGTCACAATAATTAATTAGGTTAAGATCATGACGCAGTAAGTTAAATATTGCGGACACGTTTGTTACTGGATACTTTCTAACATGCTTCTGCATTGGCAACTTTGTATTGTAAGTAATATGCAACTATAATTATTTGATAGTTGTTTGTATTGAGTGTGCTGTTTTGTACTGCAATATTGTTCTATAAAGGACACTTAATACGTATGCCTAGCTTGTGTGCTATTGTGTGCTTAGCTGTTGTGCAGCTTACAGCCTACCATGTTACCTTTTTGTAAATGACTTGACTAAAATACAATAAAATACCAACTTGTGTTTATTGCAGGACATTTAGATGTTAACTGGCTGTCTGGCTTTGCACAAGTAAACGTGCAGCAGGACTGCTCGTATCGGAGCGCTTATGTTGAACATTTGATATAGGAGCCAATTACAATCCCGTATTAGTTTTTTTTTACTGTATATCAGATTGATATCTGTTATTAATAATGGGACACCCCTATCCAAAACATAGTTATTTTATGTTGTTTTAAAAAAACAGTAATATACAAAATGTTAAATAGTTACCTAATAGATTATTGATCATTGTGAGGTTGGACTCGTCCTTTGTTGTCCCTGAATCTTTAATTATTCGTCTTAGCGTGACATTTTGGTCATTTATTTGCTTCTAACTATGTGGGAACATTTTGGAGAAAGCCCTTCTCTGTTCCCAGTGTGGAAAATAAGAGCCACAACTCTGGTGTCTTAGTACTCTTGTCCATATGGTGCACAAACTACATTGCTTGAGGCATCGGCAGATCTTTCTTTTCCCCCCATAAGATCTAATTTTCTCAGACAAAACATTGTCCGTCTGCTTTTTCCGCCACCAATGTTCTCCACTGATTGCTCCCATGTGACCAAAGCTGTGATAAGTAACACACAAGGTAAGGCAAACACTAAACAGGATGTCTCACAAGCGTGACGTTCAGAGGCCTTTAGAACTTTCTGTGAAGACACAACTTCCTAAGCGGACTTCACACTCATGGAACCGATCAATCGGGGACATTTATGGGGGATTTTTTTGGGACATTCAGAAAAGTCCTCACCCAAACGACGACCACCGGATGGAGAAGAGTTTGATTGGCAGCCTCTAAGGCCTGAAATGTGGTCTCAATCGTATCCAGGGCGGAGTCATTAATCTGGAATCAAAAATACAGATATCAGCAAAATAAAGACCAGACCAGTGTGATAAGCAGCCACGTCAAAATGATGTTTCGTCAACTCACAGAAAACTGGATGAAGTTCCAGCCCTTAAACAGATACCTGACGTTGTCTCCTGTCAGATCTGGGATGATGTCCAGCTCCTGGAAGACAGAGACACTATTCAGGGTTCTAATGGAGCTCAAGCATAACATTTGAAGAGTTTTGTGAAGACAACGCAGCGTCTCTCTGTAGTCTCTTTGATGGGTAATGTTTATTTTTCTGTGTTTTTCACATGACAAACTGTTTGGCGACATGCTAGGATGCAAAGGCCACTTTCCCCCCGAGGTTTGCTGCAGAGTACAGGCGAGAGAGACTGTGGGGAATAGGTTGATTTCAGTCACGTGACTTTTGAACGGAAGTAAACCAAGTGGTGGGTCACCAAACCAAAATGGCAGAGTGTGAACTATTTGAATATCAAGGAGGCCTAGATCTTACTCCTAAAAGCAGATACGGGCAAAAAATCTAACTATGCGATAGAATGGATCCCTATGCTTTATGAAAAAATTTGTCGAGTGATATCAAGGATTATCCGTCGGTTGCGTTCTCAGACATATCGAACTATTGTGGTCCAGACGTCATTCTACGCGACAAAACAGATGAAAACTTGGAAAAGCATGGAGGTCTACAACTTCTGTGTGTGTGGCTGGGTCAAAAAAATTGGTATCAAGACTCTCTTGGATAAATGTGCATAATTTTTGCTCGGGTAAGGTTGCATTTCATCATTTAACTTCTTGTCTACTGATGATTGTTGCTGTTGCACGCTCCGTTTACGAATATGCGTGTTTTTCCCGTATTTATCAAAATATAACTATATATGTCAACATTGTGTATTTGCATAAATATTAATTTATGATTGCTGCTTTTGGTAAAAACTTAACCCTTTTAGGTTTTGCTCACATTTGATTTCTTTTATTTAGACTCGCCGAGTTGGTGCTCCACAAAACACTCGTAGCAAAAGTGTGTTTAAGAAGTACAAATAATATCAACATAATACTTGAATGGGAAATAATAAACGTTAAAAGTACATCAAACTAACCTTTAACGAAGGGATCACTGCAAACTCATGCATTCTTCGACTTTGCTCCTTTGGACTGCAGTGGGAGGTGCATGCTTTTCTCGCGTTCCGTAAAATTGTGCACTCTTCATCCCTTTTTGATTACCTCTCGAGGAACTCTGAAGAAACGTTTATTCTTTTTGCGATTTGAATGATTCGTACAGCCGAAACCAATGCACGCAAAGGGCATTTTTTTCTTCGAGAAAGGCTAACGGCGCCTAATACCAGTTGAGAACTTAGCTAGCTTGACCACCACGCGTAGTCATTCAACGGGACGTGACGTCAGTAACATCCCAGCAATACGTTATCAAAAAGAAGATTTGTTGAGTTGAGCGATCTCCAGGATTATCCGTCGGTTGCGTTCCCAGACATGTCGAACTATCTAAATGCGTTTTAAGAACTCCAAAACAAAAATAAAACACAAATAATATCAAGATAATACTCAGATGGGAAATACTAAACATTAAAATGATATCAAACAAAACTTTAACGAAGTGATCACTGCAAACTTGTGTGTTCTTTGACTTTTCTTGTCGCCTTTTGAAAAATCTTGCAGTCTTTCACCCTTGTTGATTAACTCTGAAGAAACTTTTATCTTTATCTAAAACAAGCACAGGGCATTTTTCTCTGAGAAAGGCAAAATGCCGCCCAGAACGCAATACATATACGCTCGCTACCCCACCACTTCGAGTCTTGCATATTTAATGAGCCGGACATGATGTCAGGTGAATACAACCTATTGACAATATAGAATCTTTGACGTTTTAAGTCTTTAAATCTGCTACATTGTAACGGTTTTTGAACACATCACCAATAGTTTCGGTTTGTGGTCTCTCCAGTCATTGGGCCTTGGCCTATGAAGATTGATGTTTGGTGAAGTCTGGTCCTTCAGTTTCACACTCGCAACAAGCGAACAGACAAAAGCACTCAGTGTCTGGCATGGAGATCCACTTGCTCTCACTGGTTACAAGTGTTAAATATGGAATGGAAAGCACATGTGAAAGGTCTAATTAGTCTTGAAAGATAACAGATGGGGAAGAAAAAAAATCATTTCAGTCTGAAATGATTATGGATTTGAAGGGTAAGGAATGGACGAGATTCGAAGCAGGTTGCCCATGAAATCCCAGAGTGGAAATGTTTGTTTAAATTTAGGCATAGCGGCTTTGAGAGCCGAGGAGGACCATGGCGGACTGACGATTTAAGCGAGCGCAGAAGACAAACGTGGCTTCAGTCTTCCTTCTCTCAAGTCCTCACATTCACTCTGTAACCATTGACGTCATAGAGCTGGGGTGTCCAAACTTTTTTCCAACAAGTGCGGGGGGCTATTTTATTTTTCAACTTTGTTTATTAAAACGTATCTAGGTCAGTTTGGTGTATTTCAAAAAAGAAATATGTTATCAAACTACCGTAAATACTTTCTAGCATTAGCGAAATTTCTTGTAACATTTCAACATTTCAACTTTTTCTTGTTACATTAAAGGGTAATTGCACTTTAAAAAAAACTTGCCTATCATTCACATCCACATGTAAGAAACAAACATATCTTTTTTTTAATGCGTTTTAAGACATATGTTTTTCTTTTTTTATGCATTTTAAGACATAAAATACGGCAAATACGAGGTGGCTAACAATGTCGCTAATGGAAGTACTCTATTCCAGCCATAAAGCCCTCTAAAATAACATCCACACAATACTCCATTTACATATCGTGACCCGAATATTAACCAAATATAAGGGATATTGTTTTTATAAGCATTTACGCAGACAATCTATTTTTAGCCACGCCTTGATCACATAGAGCTAACAAGCTTATGCTGCTATATTGACATATTGAGCCCAGCAGGCACAAGACAAAACTTGTTGAATTAGGTCCTGACATTGAGCAACTCTAACATAACGTTGAAACAACATGCTTTTTGACAACGTTTATCCAATGTCAGGTTGAGAAGTTGATTTGACCATTGAAATTTGGTCATTTCCCAACCAACAACGTGGATCCAACGTTGGAAATCAACGTTGTCTCAATTTACAAATACAACTATTTTGCAACGTTGTTTCAAAGTCCGTTTTAAAGGACATGTTTGTATAATCAACGTTGTATCAATGTTTGTTAGCTGACTTTTGCTTCCTTTTATTTACAATTTAGAATGCATAAAAAAATAAAAACTTGTCTTGTCTTTCATAAGGATCGTGAATGATGGATAAAATTCCCAAAAAAAGTGCCTTTAAGCCTTTTATCCATGTAGCCCAGGGGTGTCCAAAGTGTGGCCCAGGGGCTATTTGCGGCCCGCAGGTAATTTTTTAACGGCCCCACGGCACATTCTAAAAATACGATGAAAAAAAAACAAAAAATAACATAAAAAGTGGTATAAAAGAGCAAACAGGTGAAATGTAACAAGGAAATGTTGCATTATTTACTCTAATAACACAAAGCTGCCATGCAGGCTGTTTCTTTCTTTAAAAAAGAATAATGAATCAAAATCAATGTCATTATGAATTATTGACCTATTCAAGGCTCCATTTACTTCACATTAAGTATTCCACTTTGAGATATTTTGGGGGGAAAATGTTGCATATTTTTTGGTTGCCATTTAAAAAACAAAGTTTTTTAAAGAAGGGCCTAAAACGAACAAACAAAAAACATAAACACAATAAAACTTATAATTGACGGATAGATCTGAAGTTGATCTTGAGACTATTGTGGTAAAAGTTAAAAAAAATGTTGGATTAATTTTTTTAAACTTTACTGAGCAGTACCCTTTTGGATCCCCAATCATTTTAGTGGGACTTTTTTTTTTAAGTGTCATTGCTCAAAAAATAATGAATTAAAATCAATGTTGTTATGAGTTATTGACCTCTTTAAGACTCCAATTATTATATAATCTGAAATATTCCACTTAAAAATTTTATTGGGGGAAAATATTGTATATTTTGTGTTTTTTTCCATAAAAAAACACGGTTTTCCTTGACAAAAATGGCATACAACTTAAATATTTAAAAGCGTTATATTGACAGATAGACCTAATGTTGATCCAGAGATTTAAACCTTGAATAATAATAATAATAATAATACTAAATATTGACACATTTGTAATATTTTTTTTGACCAAAACCTTTCGGGGTCCCCGGGATCAAGTCTGAGTGGAGGCCTAAATGTATCTTTTTTATACATATATTGTATTGGTTTTTAAAGTAAAAAATATCAAAATGGCCCCCGCTTGCTTTGATTTTTCAGTGTGCGGCCCTCAGTGGAAAAAGTTTGGACACCCCTGATGTAGCCCATAGCTGAAACCGCCACTGGAGTATTTGTAAAACCGAATCTAAACTTGATACTTGAAGTAACTTCCAGCTCAAGCATCATGATGAAGTGCTTGTGACAGTTTTCCAAAAGCAAACGTTAATTATTTTGCATTTTCCACTCGTGTTTCACCTCGCCCAAAAACAAAGTCCCCCCAAAAAACATCGATCTCATTCCAAAAACACCCACGGGACGAACTCGCAGCCCCACCGGGCACCTGAACGTTGACGGGAATGTCTCCGATCGGACGTCGCCGACCTCGAGCCACCTCTTGGATCCGCCCGCCTGACACAAGAGGATGATGGAGTACTTGGAGCTGGTTGAAAGGCGGGCGGACGCATTTTTGGTTCCCGTAACGCTCCCCTGCTCCTGTACGCACATCCAGGGAATACATCGGGAGGATAATCCAGGAAATATGGCTGACATGAGGCCATGTGTGTGTGATTTGTACGCATCAACACGTCCAGCAGGCGATGGGACGGAATTATGAGGACTTAACCGGGCGGTCACGACATCTTGAACACACTCCTGAGCACTGCAGAGGTGCTGAAATAAAGGAGTTGAAGAAGAAGCTACAAGAGAAGATGTGAAGCTGTCTGATGGTCCACAGATGCTCTTCACCATTGTGCGCTAAAATGAAGCAAGGGGCAACAAGGGAATCAGACTTGTCGAGAGTAGGAATAAAGAGTTCAATGGCGGTTTTGGAAAAAAACAAAGTGTGCGGACACAACGCTACACACTCAATTAATCAAACAAACTTTTGTGGTTCTGCAAATATGACCGCCATCTGGTCTCCTGCATGCTGAGGGGTGGAAGATGAAGATGGAGGTCGAGAGATGTTACACAGACTTTATTATTTGTTTGACCACAGACGGATCATTTTCACCACCGGACCACCCAGATGCCCGACTCACAATGTGGAGTGATGAGGAACCTCGATGGTGATCCGTCTTGTTATGCTAATCACAAACCTTTTAATCGGAACTCTGGCTGTCACAACGTACCATTTGCAGGGCGAAAAAGGCCTTGTGGAGGGTGTCGGCCAGCATCCTCGCATGCTCACATCCGCCTGTGATCATGCAGAGCGACTGCGACAGAGTGTCTGGAAGAAAAGAATGCTACAACATCAGCGTAGAACTGACAGAAGGACGTTGACCTCTGTCAAGTACAACTAAAGATTGTCTTAGTCGAATCTGATTCGTTAGATTTTGCCCAGAGTCAATGATCAGTCAAACGTTTAAAAAAAAATGTCATAAACAGATGTTGATATGTAGTAGTGCAGGCTTACTTACTCTTGATTTTAATCAATAATTACAGTTCTAAAATAAATAAAATTCCTTCTCAAACATATTTGGTAGTCTTATCAAACTTACAAAGCACTCACTCTCTGTCTCACCGCCCCTCTCTCAGCTAACTAGTTGCTAAGCTAATGAAGCTAAGATAGTCGCGATCCAAAGCAACTACGCTCCGAAGGCGTCTGGTCCCTTACACTGCTGCTACTTTGCCTACAGCTCCGAAGACAGCAAGAACTTGACTCGGTGAAAGAAACAATGTGAGCATGGCTCCCTGCTCTTCGCGCACCGTTCTCATGGATAGGTTGGCCCTACTAGAGGACCGTGTCCGCCAGTTAGAGCAGAGTAATTTTGTAACTTTAGGTGCCACAGACAAGTTTGCTAGCGTTAGCTGTCGCGACCTGATTAGTCCAGTTTGTATCAGCCCAAAGCGGCCCACAAGCCACGGTAAACCGGTTGAGACGCATAATAGATTTAGCCCTTTAGCTAGTCCTACACCCCAGTCTACGGACACCACACCTTAGTCATAGGAGGCTCCATCACCCGGAACATACTGTTTAGTTAACCAGCCATAATTAGGTGTACTTGTAATGAAAATTGCACTTATTTAAATGATTACGAAAAAGAGGAATGTTTTTAATTGTACATCAACAAGGACAAAGATTTAACATTTAAATTGACATTGAAGCTAGTCTTAGGGAGCTGACTCGCAACAGGCCGAGTAAACACGTACAACAGGCTAATCGCACCACTAGCTACACGAATATAGTTGTACACGTCTGATCCAATGAAACTAGGACGAGACAGTCAGAGATTACAAAAAGGAACATAGCTCAGACATGTAATCTTGCTCGAAAGCTGTCTCGGCTTCGAGTACCCCCTGCCTGCAAGAGGCAGCGATGAGAGGTATAGTAGATTAGTCTCGCTTAACAAGTGGCTGCCTAGTTTTTGTAAGGAACAGGTACTAACCTTTATTGATAATTGGCACTCTTTCTGGGGAAAACTGGGCTGAGGAGGGACAGCCTTTACCCTAACCAGGAAGGCGCCATCACTCTTTCCAGAAATATAGACTACTATTTGAGTCAAGCTTGACAAACTACACTAGAGCAAGCTTGGACACAGATAAATACAGTGTCTGTTAATTTGGGTGAGTAGTCAGTTAAGCTGGAACTAACCAGCGCCAGGCTGGAAAATTCCTGCACACGTAGCATTTCTCGTAGAATAATACACATATTTTTTCTGTTGTGACTGTGCCATAGGTGAACATGCATTCTACTGAGGTTGAAAATTATGACACGTTAAATCTCAAGCAAATAATCTCAATATTAATATCAGTACTACGGATACCATTAACAAAAATGCCTCAAAACAGCCCAATACCTGTTATATGGGCTTTTTAAACATCAGATCATTGTCTCCCAAAAAGTTATTAGGTAATGAGGTCATTAGAGACAACAATCTTAACGTCATTGGTCTCAGCGAAACTTGACTAAAACCAGATTAATTTTTCCCGCCTAACGAGACATCTCCTCTTAACTGTACGAGTGCACATTTTGCCCGTCTCCTTGAAAGGGGTGGAGGTGTCGCACTAATATCCAGTCAAAACCTTAACCTTAGCCTTAATCTAAGTAATGAATATAAATCATTTGAGGTGTTTAATATGAGGTCTGTCAAACCTCTACCTCTCTATCTGGCTGTTATTTACCGCACCCCTGGGCCCTATTCAGATTTTATCTGTGAATTTTCAGAGTTTCTCGCTGATCTAGTGATGCACGCAGATAATATAATTATAATAGGGGATTTTAATATTCGTATGAATAACCCGTCAAACCCTCCGTGTGTGGCGCTCCAGACTATAATTGATAGCTATGGTCTTACACAAATAATAAATGAACCCACGGATCACAACGGTAATACGATAGATCTAGTCCTTATCCGGGGGTGTCACGACCTCCAAAGTTATAATACTCCCGTGCACTAAAGTAATGTCCGATCATTACCTTATAAAATTTGAAGTTCTGACTCATTGTCAACAAGCTACTAATAACCAATGCTTTAGCACCCGCAACATTAATGCTGTCACAAATATGACTGTTGCTGGTCGACTGTCCTCGGTAATGGCACTATTCCCAAATTATGTGGGCTCTATCGATAACCTCACTAACAACTTTAACAATGCCCTGCGCAACGCCATTGATAGTACAGCACCGCAATAGCTAAAAAAAAGCCCCCTAAAAGCCGTACCGCCTGGTTTACAGAAGAAACCACAGCTCTTAAACTATCATGTAAAAAGCTGGAACGCAAATGGCATGCGACTAAACTTTAGGTTTTCCATCAGGCATGGAGTGATAGTTTAATAACTTATAAACACACGCTTACCTTAGCTAAAACTAATTACTACTCCAATCTCATCCGCCTCAATAAAAACGATCCTTAATATTTGTTCAGTACGGTAGCATCGCTAACCCAACAAGGGACTTCACCCAGTAGCTCCACCCACTGGGCTGATGACTTTATGAAATTCTTTACTAAGAACATTGAACTCATTAGAAAGGAGATTAAAGATAACACGTCCCAGCTCCAACTGGGTTCTATTAACACATACGTATGTACAAACGTTTGTATGTATGATGGATATTGCCCTCCAAATAATCTCTCTCTTTTTGAAGAAATAACATTAGAGAAACTCCTGCAACTTGTAAATGGGACAAAACAAACAACATGTTTACTTGATCTACTCCCTGGAAAACTTATCAAGAAGCTGTTTGTAATATTAGGAGTAGGACCGTCAGTGCTCAATATTATTAACTTATCACTTTCCTTTTGGTACTGTTCCCCCAGCTTTCAAAAAAGCGGTTATTCATCCGCTGCGCAAAAGACCTAACCTCGAACCTAGCCTCATGGTAAACTACCAGCCAGTTCCCACCTTCCCTTTATTTCAAAAACCTCAAAAAAATTGTTGTACAGCAGCTATATGAACACTTAGCGTGTAACAATCTCTGTGAACCCCTTCAGTCCGATTTCAGAGCAAGTCACTCTACGGAGACAACCTTTGCAAAAAAGACTAATAATCTATTGCTAACTCGAGATGCTGATGTGCCATCCATGTTGCTGCTACTTGATCTTAGCGCTGCTTTTGATACTTATCAAAACACGTATTGGTATGTCAGACTTAGTCTTTTCTTGGTTTAACTCCTATCTTACTGACAGGATGCAGTGCGCCTCCCATAACAATGTGACCTCGGAGTATGTTTTAAGGTAACGTGCGGAGTTCCATAGGGTTCGGTTCTTGGCCCTGCATCTTCAGCATCTACATGCTGCCGCTATGTGACATCATTTTTTAATATGAAAAAATATATAATAATAATAATATACATGAGTTTTCACGTATTAGAGCTAAAAGCCTCTCTCTTCAATTATCGCCTGCTTCCAATTAACATCCTATTTGCGCTTTAAGTAAATAAAGGCCTAATTTATGCTAGTTTCGTAACAACCTATAATCATTATACAGTAATATTGCCAATGGCCCAAAACAGAACCAACAATATGATATCTCGTTCTAAATGTTGGTATAATTTCAAATGCATATGCCAGCCCACCCGTGTGCACTCGCAGTCTGAGACAAACCCCCAAAGTAGTGGAAGGATCCAAACTTCATCACACTGACAGACGTGAGAACTTGGCCGTCTTCAACAATGCATTCATTCAGTGTGGGGCGATGGGAATTACTGCCGTACTCAGGTTGTCACCATCAAACAGGTGATTGTTGGCGCAGGTGCTGGCAGGGTGATTTATACGGGTTGGGTTTATTTCCATTTGTCTGATTGTCTCCTGTCTCAACTTGCTCTCTTGAACTCAAACTGGCTGAACAAATGATTCTCTCTATTTTTGTCCCTTTGAGACGATTCAACGCTTACACAAAGACAGCAAACGCTGCTGATGTCAGAGTGTGTGTTTTGGAAGGAACTTTATTGTCATTGCACTTGAAAAGTACAACAAAATTTCCTTTTCAGTTTAAACCCGTCCAAGAACAGACATAGAGTATACACGTTAGACTAGGGGTGTCCAAACTTTACCACAGAGGCCCACACACTGAAAAATTTAACTATGTGGGGGGAAATTTTTACATTTTTCATTTTCAAAACCAATCCATTATATTGATTTTAGGGCTCCCATCAAGACCAAGAAGGGTCTCAGTCAAAACTGTTAAAAAAAAAAAAATATATATATATATATGCTTGACGGTAGGCATGGTGTTCCTGGGATTAAAGGCCACACTTTTTCTCCTCCAAACATATTGCTGGGTATTGTGGCCAAACAGCTCAATTTTTGTTTTATCTGACCACAGAACTTTCCTCCAGAAGGTCTTATCTTTGTCCATGTGATTTCGGATGAAACAAAAATTTAGCTGTTTGGCCACAATACCCAGCAATATGTTCCTCTAGAAGGTCTTATCTTTGTCCATGTGATTTCAGATGAAACAAAAATTGAGCTGTTTGGCCACAATACCCAGCAATATGTTTGGAGGAGAAAAGGTGAGGGCTTTAATTTAATTTAATTCTTTTTTATGGCAAAAACACAACATTTCAAAGTGCAATATTTGATGTAGAATAATTTGAGCCTGAAATAGGTCAATAATTCATAATGACATTGCTTTTATAACATAATTTTTTGAGGAAATAATGTTTTTTTAAATCCCGCTAAAATTCTCAGGGATCCAAAAGGGCCCCAGTCAAAAAAGTATTAAAAATAAGTCATACATTTTTAAAAAAAAATTTTAACTGTCAAAACTCAAGTCTCAAACAATTTCAGATCCATCTTTGGATTAATAAGTTTTTATTTTGTTTATTTTTTGTTTTCTTTTATTAAGTTAAAGTACCAATGATTGTCACACACACACTATGCCCTTTTTGTGAAATAAAACTTTGTTTTTAAGTACATGGCAAACACACAAAATACGCAATATTTTCCCCTAAAAATATTTCGAAATGGAATATTAGATGTAAAGTAATTGGAGCCTTAAATCGGCCAATAATTCATAACATCTATTTTGATTAATCTTTATTTTTTGAGCAATGACAGTTTTAACAAAATAACAGCCTGCAGGCAGCTTTGTGTTATTAGAGTCAACATTGCAACTTTGTATTGTTGCATTTCACCAGTTTGCTCTACCATTGCACTTTTCTACATTTAAAAATCTTTTTTTTTTTTTTATATTATTTTTAGAATGTGCCACGGGCCGTTAAATTAGCTGCGGGCCGCACTTTGGACAGAATCAGAAAACTGATGTGTCGCCCCGTAAAAAAGGTAGGAAAAAGGCAAACATAGGGGGGAGGAACAGGAGAAAAAAAACTGAACTCCTATGGGGGATTTTTTTTAATGTTTTTAATGAATGGAATGGAACTTTATTCCCATTTATTACCATTAATGAGCTCACCTTTGACGATGGACTCCGCGGCAGCCAAGTCCCGTTTGTATGTAACCTGCAGGGCACACCATTGAACTCGTATTTACATGGGAGTCGGTGGGAGGAACAAGTGGTGAGCTCACCTTCCATAGTGTTGGCGGACCCTCAACAAGCTTAGCGTTGGTGCTGCAGTACTGCAGGACCAGATGGAGACACTCAGTACCGAAGTCAAAGTCGGCCTCGGTGCACTGAGGAGGGAAGAGGACAGTTAGCATTTCTTTAGTGTTCCGTAGCGGCAAAAGATTGAAGTGGATGCTGGAGTCAGCAACTGGTCTAAGGCCAAAGTACTGGCACATTTTCTCAAATTTCATATTTGTAGCCACTTAAATGTTCCACTTCTTCTTGCAGGTTCTTGCATCCAGGCATTGCTCATAGTTTGGCCAACTTTATTCTCGTTTTGCTAAACTAGCCAAAGAAGAAGAATAGCTAACTGATTAAATTACAAAGCACTTCATTAAAAAAGAGAAAAAAAATGTCCACTGATATTTCAGATAGCGCCTGAAATATCAGTGGACTTCATCAACTGACTCACATCATGCCGTTAACGGCACCACATGTGTCACTTTGGCCGATGCTCGGGACATTTTCCCACGTGATTCTGGGCGTGGAACACATGTAAGGCTGAACGGCCATCTTGATTCCCAACACAGGAAGTAGACGTAGTGTGCACTCTACCCTTTCATAGGCTTGATGGATGACATCGTACGCAAAGCCCTGAGGCATCTCGCTGGCTCTGTACTTTGCTCGCTCCAGGGAGTGGTCCAGGTAGCCCTCTGATGTCGTAGCAATCACCGTGGAAACAAGAGGTCGGATGGCCCCCGCCGCCTGCGTGGCGAAAACATTTATGAAAGGGGACCTATTATGCACAACCAACTTTCTAACCCATTGGTACCGGTTTTTGTGTATTTGGGATCTGCATACGTCCTGAACATGAAAATCAAACATGGAGGCATGGCACAGATATTTATAAAACAATCTTGCCTTCCATCACACTTCCTCCAAACGAGCCGTTTGGGATTTGCGCCATTGTGATGTTTTGCCTAAGTGTGATGTCAGTGGATATCTCCATATATGGTAGATATTTAACCAAAGTGCTTTGCGCGAGTCCGCCATTGTAGTCCAAGGCTTTAGTCAATATCGGGCTGGATGATTGTGGCAAAAATAATAACCGTGATTATTTTGATTGATATTGAAATCACGATTAATAACACGACTATCCATTAATATGAAAACATAAGTATTTATTGTACCACCAAATTTAACTTTGAATATAATGTGAAAGAACAAAGGATATAAATTAGTAATGACAATAATATTAACAAAAATAAATGTAAATAACAATAGCAATATAAAAAAAAAAAAATGTTTTTCTGTTTTAATTTTTCGGAATTCCGTTACTCTTTAATTCCTTTTTACACTTATTTTACCACCATAGAGTGTGTGCTTATAGTGTCATTATTAACATTTTTTTTATTTTTATTTATTTTTTTATAATGTCCTGCCCAGCTTCTCGGGCAAATCAAATAGCAGATGTAGATGCCCATATCGGCTGTTCAGATTTACTTTACAAAAGAGAAGTGTAGGATACTTCTCTTGTTGCCTTATTTGTATTTTGACTTTATTAAATGTATTTATATTATCATTTGGTGCAGCCGGGCCGGAGCAGGAGGGGATAGAAAGACAGAAAAAGGAAGACAGAGGGGGGAATTGTGGGGACAAGAGGGGGATTAGACAGAGAGACAAAAACAACAACAGCAAACACAACAACAACAACAACAACAGAGCAACATCAGCAAATACGACATGTACAAATATGATGGTAAAAGTAATAGCAAATAAGCAGTTAGCGAAAATAAAAAATAATACAGAAATGACAATGAGCATTAATTCACTAAAAATGGAGCAATATGAATACCAATAGAAATAGTGCTATTGATAATAAACAATACCAATACTTTACCTTTATTATCAACAAGACAATTGTTCCAATTGTTCAAATGCAACAATACATATACGTAATGATAACTTGAGATACGAAAGAATGCAGAAAAATGGAGGGGAAGAAAAAGAAGCAACCTACATCAACCTTGTAGATTGTTATAGTAACAATAGGTTAAGCTTTGTCAGTGTGCCATGTGTTATACCCAGTTTACCCTAGGGCAACAACGTTAATATATGTTTGATGAAACGTAATTATGTGCATGAGTGTATGTGTGCATATGTACTTGTATATGTACAGTATGTGTATATGTGTGCTTGTACAGTGAATGTATATGTACAGTATATGTATAAGTGTGTTTGTACAGTGAATGTATATGTATAGAATGTGTATATGTGTGTTTGTACAGCGAATGTATATGTACAGTATGTGTATACAGTATGTGTGTTTGTACAGTGAATGTATATGTACAGTATGTGTATATGTGTGTTTGTACAGTGAATGTATATGTACAGTATATGTATGTGTGTGTTTGTACAGTGAATGTATACGTGTAGTATGTGTATGTGTGTGTTTGTACAGTGAGTGTATATGTACAGTATGTGTATATGTATGTTTTTACAGTGAATGTATATGTACAGTATGTGTATACAGTATGTTTGTATAATGAATGTGCGTGTGGATGTACGAACTGTGAGTGTGTAAATATGTACTGTATTTATTTGTATATGTATGTGGGAGCGTAGGTACCTATGTATGTGTGTGAGTATATGTGAATTTGCATGTACAATACATTTGACTCCCAGTGTGTGCGGGAGCCAGAGTACGGCCCCAGCCTCCCAGAGAGCCCATCCCACAAACAGTAGGTGCGGTGCCCAGGGAACCAGCGGCCACCGCCCCCACGCAGCCAAGCCGGACAGCGACAGGAACCCCAGAGCCTGGCCCACCGCGCTGCCCACAAGGGCCAGCAGCAGGCCGCAGACAGACGCACCCGGCAGAGGACAAGGCACGAGAAAAGCAGGGGGCGGCCAGACCCCAAGCCAGCGAGAGACCACACCCCACACGGACAGAAAGGCGGGACGCCCCGCCCGAGGGGCCCGGAGACCCCCCGCAACCGGACGGGAAGACCGCCCCCGCCCCACCGGCAACCGGGCCCCCACGAGCCCCCCCGCCCCCACCCCCACCCCCGGAGAGCGCGGCGAGGCCAGCCCACGGCCACCCCACCCAAGCCGGCCGCCACAGGACCACCCAGCACGGGGCCACGGGAACCACCCACCTCACCCGCAGGGACCCCAACGATGGAGATGGAACAACCAGCAACCGCCCCGCCGAGTCCCCCCCCCTGAGGTAGGGGAAATAAATAAATAAAATAAATAAATACATAATAATAACAATAATAATATTAATAAAATATATTAAAAAATAAGAATAAATAAATAATTAAATCTATTTATATAAAAAAAAAAAAAGAATGAAAAGAAGATCACAGACATGCTGACACACAAGGTCGCTACCCCAACAACTGGCCGACTCGCAGCACCTCGGAATACCCTGCAGCACCAAGCTACCACAGTAGACGCAGGGACCAGACCCAGCAGGCCCCAACCAAGACGGGCACCCGGAAGGGATGGACGGTGGGACCCAGGAGCTCCAGACACGCAGTCCGGATGCAGTAGCCTGAGGCGCCGACCCCCACCCGACAGGCAGGCCCAGAACGTACCCCCAGAAATATACATACATATATATACACATAAACATACACATGTACACATACACACACATACACATGCATACACATATATATACATACATACATACATACATACATACATACATACATACATACACACATACACATACATATACACAGTTTGTCAGCCCCGACAACCACCACGCGCGCGCGCTGCCACCAGTCACAACATCAGCCACCCCCCTGCACCAGACCCAGCAGCCACGGGCGCCCACACCACAAACAAACGGCAGCAGAAACAGCAGCCACAGCACCCCCAGACAGCCAGCCCCCCCCCCCCCCATAAACACACCACCGCCCAAACAACCGAGACACAGTATCCAGACCAGACACGGGCGTCGCGCCGCCACCACATCAAGTCGCCAACAGAGACCCCACAGCGCAAGGTCGGGCCACACGGGCACGGACCCCACCCAACAGGAAGCGAGACCCGCGCGACGCCACACACAAATACATAATAAGATTAAACAAAAATAATAATAATAATTAAAAAAAATAATAATAATAATAAAATAAAATACAAATTAAATTAAATTAAAAATAACAAATACAAATAAATAAATAAAATAAAATAAATTAAGTAAATAATAAACCCCACATGTATGTGTACAAGGCCCCCAGAGTGTCTACTGTGTAGTTAAAATTAGGAGGTCAGCCATTACAGCCGACCTCCAGTCCCTATTGATGCGTGTACTGTAGCGTGAGTGAGATATGTATGCTTGTGGGAACTAATAATGCGATTAAAATTGGGGGACATCAAGGTCTTGGTGGGTCCCAACCAAGCCGAGCCCTCCAAATCCTAAGTGTCTAATATGCAGCTAAGATTGAGGGATGGACGAGCAGGGGACAAGACATTATTAACATTTAATAACACGGTGCAATACATATGAAAAATTTTGACCAGTATTTCAACAACAATCAATCTTTAGGGGCATTGTGCTTGTGTAAGGTATTTTTTTGAAACCTTTACTTTGTTGGCGCAGTCAGACCAGATGTTCTGCACAGCGCTTTATTGTGAAGGAGGTAAGTGTGCTGCTGTTCTAAGCTTGCCGAGTTTGGAGACGACTTGAGGCTGTTAAAAAAAAAATAATAATAATAATAATAATAATTTAAAAAAAGGGAGCCTCTCAAGTTGTGACCGCTGTCCTGTTTGTACATTGATCTTACATCCATGATGTCGTTCACAACATCACAAGCAGATGAGATGTGTTGTGGGTGTGTGGATTGTTCTTGCTAGCTTTAGCTTCGCGGTTTAATCGCTGTTGTAAGTGGCCGTCTCCACATTGTTTCGTGTTATAGGGATGAATGAGTAGTATCGGAAACATTATTTTCCCAAACTAATGTTCCTTTTCCTCATAATGACAACATTTCACTTACATTTATGTCAATTTACGTGATATTCTGTGTTTAACAGCGGGTTCCTTTTTATTGTCCAATTTTGTGATTCCTTCCACGGTTATGTGAATGCGGAAATACAAACCCCCGTTTCCATATGAGTTGGGAAATTGTGTTAGATGTAAATATAAACGGAATACAATGATTTGCAAATCATTTTCAACCCATATTGAGTTGAATATGCTACAAAGACAACATATTTGATGTTCAAACTGATAAACATATTTTCTTTTGCAAATAATCATTAACCTTAGAATTTGATGCCAGCAACACGTGACAAAGAAGTTGGGAAAGGTGGCAATAAATACTGATAAAGTTGAGGAATGCTAATCAAACACTTATTTGGAACATCCCACAGGTGAACAGGCAAATTGGGAACAGGTGGGTGCCATGATTGGGTATAAAAGTAGATTCCATGAAATGCTCAGTCATTCACAAACAAGGATGGGGCGAGGGTCACCACTTTGTCAACAAATGCGTGAGCAAATTGTTGAACAGTTTAAGAAAAACCTTTCTCAACCAGCTATTGCAAGGAATTTGGGGATTTCACCATCTACGGTCCGTTATATATCATCAAAAGGTTCAGAAAATCTGGAGAAATCACTGCACGTAAGCAGCTAAGCCTGTGACCTTCGATCCCTCAGGCTGTACTGGATCAACAAGCGACATCAGTGTGTAAAGGATATCACCACATGGGCTCAGGAACACTTCATAAACCCACTGTCAGTAAATACAGTTGGTCGCTACATCTGTAAGTGCAAGTTAAAACTCTTCTATGAAAGGCGAAAACCGTTTATCAACAACACCCAGAAACGCCGTCGGCTTCGCTGGGCCTGAGCTCATCTAAGATGGACTGAAACAAAGTGGAAAAGTGTTCTGTGGTCTGACGAGTTCACATTTCAAATTGTTTTTGGAAACTGTGGATGTCGTGTCCTCCGGACCAAAGAGGAAAAGAACCATCCGGATTGTTATAGGCGCAAAGTTGAAAAGCCAGCATCTGTGATGGTATGGGGGTGTATTAGTGCCCAAGACATGGGTAACTTACACATCTGTGAAGGCGCCATTAATGCTGAAAGGTACATACAGGTTTTGGAGCAACATATGTTGCCATACAAGCAACGTTACCATGGACACCCCTGCTTATTTCAGCAAGACAATGCCAAGCCACGTGTTACATCAACGTGGCTTCATAGTAAAAGAGTGCGGGTACTAGACTGGCCTGCCTGTAGTCCAGACCTGTCTCCCATTGAAAATGTGTGGCGCATTATGAAGCCTAAAATACCACAACGGAGACCCCCGGACTGTTGAACAACTTAAGCTGTACATCAAGCAAGAATGGGAAAGAATTCCACCTGAGAAGCTTCAAAAATGTGTCACCTTAGTTCCCAAACGTTTACTGAGTGTTGTTAAAAGGAAAGGCCATGTAACACAGTGGTGAACATGCCCTTTCCCAACTATTTTGGCACGTGTTGCAGCCATGAAATTGTAAGTTAATTATTATTTGAAAAAAATATATAAAGTTTGAGTTTGAACATCAAATATCTTGTCTTTGTAGTGCATTCAATTGAATATGGGTTGAAAAGGATTTGCAAATCATTGTATTCCGTTTATATTTACATCTAACACAATTTCCCAATTCAAATGGAAACGGGGTTTGTACCTTACTTCTTTTACCTAAGTTTAGTGATTATTGATTAGGCACACTAACGATGTGTCAAAAAAATTTGCAACCATGGTGATCTCAAACTTCTACTAGACTAGACGTGGGGTTTTTTTTCCACTTAAACGCTCCTCAGAGGTTTCATCCTCACAAGCTCAGAAATTTGAATGCACGTTGCGGGGCCCATTAATAGTTTTTTTTTTTAATCATAATATTTTTATGATCGTTCGAAGCCATAATAGAAATCAAAATTGTATTAACCCTTGGATGCACCTACACTCTTCCGAAATCAAAATCAAAGCGTTTTTGTTGTTTTTTTTTCATTTATTTTAAGAAATTGCAGTTCTTGTATCACTACCCCCTCTTCTACAAGTGAGGTCAAAAATGACCCCAAGCGGTTTCTGTGGAATTTTCTATGAACCTTTAATTCTTAGCAACTCTGACTGTCCCAATTGCACATCTGATGTCATATCTTACATCTGATGCAACTGTGACTGTCATCACTGTCCCACTTGCACATCTGATGTCATCTCTTACATCTGATGCAACTTTGATATCAATACTGTCCCACTTACACTTCTGATGTCAGCAGTCTCATCACCCAGGAAGAGGCAATATCTGATCCACTAAAGACTGAAGGATGTCAGAAAGATAATGAGGTAATTCCAAACACTGTAAAATCTGGAAGTCTTTACATTGTTATGGCTACGTAGATGTAAAATCCATAGCAGGTGTAATATACAAGTTGGGTTTACATTTTTTGTTGTGTCTTTCAATATTCATTTGAGTCAAATGTGTAGAAAACTCTGAACATTGGAAGCTAACATGGTACATTCATTTTATCTGCTGCTACTCCTGCCAACATGGCCACCAAACACAACTAGAAACTTGACTTCCCTGCTAACATGCATCCTCCTCTGTTGCCAGTTCTAATATAAAATGGCGTATAGTTTTAATTTAATCTGTGAGTAGACTCGCTATGGAAGCACTAAAAACTACAATTGAAGTGGAGACAAGTGAAGTGAAGTGAATTATATTTATATAACGCTTTTCTCTAGAGACTCAAAGCGCTTTACATAGTGAAACCCATTATCTGCATATTTAAAGGCCTACTGAAACCCACTACTACCGACCACACAGTCTGATAGTTTATATATCAATGATGAAATCTTAACATTGCAACCCATGCCAATTTGCTGGGTTAACTTATAAAGTGCAATTTTAAATTTTCCGGGAAATATCCGGCTGAAAACGTGTCGGTATGATGACGTTTGCGCGTGACGTCACGGATTGTGCGGAAGTATTGGGACACCATTGTGTCCCAATACAAACAGCTCTGTTTTAATCGCAAAATTTCACAGTATTCTGGACATCTGTGTTGGTGAATCTTTTGCAATTTGTTTAATGGACAATGAAGACAGCAAAGAAGAAAGCTGTAAGTGGGATCGGTGTATTAGCGGCTGGCTACAGCAACACAACCAGGAGGACTTTGAGTTGGATAGCAGACGCGCTACCGTGAGTACGCAGTTTTCTTCCAAACATTTGATCGCTTGCCCGTCCGTGCGTGCCGCTATGTGCATGTCACGTACGTAACTTTGGGGAAATATATGTGCTGTATGAACTTTGCGGAAGTGAACGGTACTTTGGGCTGTGGGATTGAGTGTGTTGTGCGGGTGTTTGATTTGTATTGGTGGGTTATATGGACGGGAGGGGGGAGGTGTTTGTTATGCACGATTAATTTGTGGCATATTAAATATAAGCCTGGTTGTGTTGTGGCTAATAGAGTATATATATGTCTTGTGTTTATTTACTGTTTTAGTCATTCCCAGCTGAATATCAGGTCCCACCCGCCTCTCACAGCATCTTCCCTATCTGAATCGCTTCCACTGCCCTCTAATCCTTCACTTTCACTTTTCTCATTCACAAATCTTTCATCCTCGCTCAAATTAATGTGGTAATCGTCGCTTTCTCGGTCCGAATCGCTCACGCTGCTGGCGTCCATGATTGAAAACAATGTGCAGATGTGAGGAGCTCGTCAACCTGTGACGTCACGCTACTTCCGGTACAGGCAAGGCTTTTTTTATCAGCGACCAAAAGTTGCGAACTTTATCGTCGATGTTCTCTACTAAATCCTTTCAGCAAAAATACGGCAATATCGCGAAATGATCAAGTATGACACATAGAATGGATCTGCTATCCCCGTTTAAAAAAGAAAATCTCATTTCAGTAGGCCTTTAAGCTACATTTAAACCAGTGTGGGTGGCACTTGGAGCAGGTCGGTAAAGTGTCTTGTCCAAAGGCACGACAGCAATGACGAGGATGACGGGAGCGGAAATCGAACCTGGAACCCACAAGTTGCTGGCACGGCGCACCCTGAAGAGACGGTCAGAAAGCGGCTTGAAGATGGTTCGTAAAACATAATCTATGCAACATTTTGACAAAAAAAACAACATTACATGTTATACAGAGCACAAGGAAGTGTTTTAAATGTAGAAAAAAAACCTGAATATGACCCCTTTAACACAACGTGAGACACTGTATGCGCTCCCACGCTTGGTTTTGTAGAGCGGTGTTGACATGACGAGCGGCAAAGCTGGAGCACGCAGAGGCTGACTTCATGTAGTTCACGAAGACATGTCGGCAAATGAAAGCAGAGCAAATGCGTGTTTATGCGTGTTGCACATGCTGTTCAAATCTGCTGCTGCTTCTCTATCACGAGCGCCGAGTAAAATAATGAAGACCAGACACAATCCGAAAAGTTGGCTCACACAACCTGGTGAACATGTACAAAACAAAATATTTCCCATCCCGGAGAGACTTTGGGATGTTTGTGGAAATCTTTCCAATAGTAGCTTTAATTTCATCATTATTTGACTAGCTTGATTTTTGTACATGATGGAAGTGGATATTTATGAGCTATTACGTGATGATCCAAATGAGAATTATTCGGCCGTGGAGGTCTGCACTGCACTCTTGCATTAAACTGCCTTGTTTCTCATATTCTTATGCAGATAAATATTGGAAAACTACACCAAAAATAATGACAAAATATTTACAAAAATTTAATTAAATGATACAAAGAAATATATTCTTATTTATTATTTCTATAGGGGTGTGAATCTTTGGGGACCACTCGATTCGATTCGATTCTTGGTAACGATTTCATTCGGAATCGATTCTCTATTCAAAACGATTCAATACTTTTTAATAACATTGGGTGCCATCTCTATGATTAACTACATTCCTCCATAAAAAATATAACAGCTCTGATACATTTATATATAACTAAAAATATATATATTTTTTTTAAAATACAATTCTACCCAAACATTTAATAAAGTCAAATGCAAATAAGGCAACAAGAGAAGTATCCCACAATTCTCTTTTCTAAAGTCAATCTGTACAGCAGATATGATCATTTAAATCAACAATATGATTTGCCTGAGTGGCTACAAGACAGATTAAAAATTACATTTTTTTTTATCCATTTTTTTAAATCGATTAACAATGGCTATTCATTTGAAAATCGATATTTTTTTTTCAACACCCCAAATTTTTGTATGTATATTTTTAATGATTAGATAAAAACGATAAAGCTGTTGTATCGGATTTCATTATATTGTGCACACTTTTTCACACTTTTTTTTTTACTTATGGGAGTCAAACTTGAGTCTAATTTGATGCATGTTTTGTACTAAAACAAATTCATGTAAAATAAATTGTTCAGTAATTTTTTAGCGCAAAATAACACAGGAGTCATATTAAAATGTTCAATGTGGTCTACATAACATGTAATGGTGGTTCTTCGGTCTAAAAGTTGCATATATTATGTTTAAAGACCATCTTCAAGCCACTTTCTGTCCGTCTCTTCAGGATGTGCCGTTTTGTGGGCGGTCTTATTTTCGTGCCTCCACTTTGACAGCGTCTTCTCCCCGTCATCTTTGTTGTAGTTTTTAGCGCTTCCATAGAGAATCTACTGACAGATTACGTATGAACTATGCGCTAATTTGTATTAGAAATGGCAACAGCGCAGGATGCATGTGCATGTACGAGCCAGTCTGGCCCACAACAAGAGGACAGAGAAAAAGAAGGAACTTACTGACTACAGTGCGGACTCACGCAACGCACTTTGGCGAGGAATCCGTTTACCGTGACATTTCATATGAAGCGCCCTGTCATTCATTCGTTGACATTTTGCATGCGCTTTCATATGGCGGAGCCCTATGCACAGCATGTGATCTGCGTGTAGGGAGGGGCGGCCTTGGATGTACCTAATATTGTGGCCAGATTCCAACCCGCCTGTTTTGTTTTTTGCTAAACCGTAACGAAAGTAAAAAAGTGCCACGCTGAACTAACACTAAAATGTTGCGCGCCGCCAAGTTTTCAAACTGGAGTTTGGGCCTGATGGATGTGTTTGCTTTTTGCTTGAATACACCATCTTTGTTTTTTTATTGTGAAAAGCACATAAAAGGGATCGGGCTTGAGCAAAGATTTAATTTATGCATTCTGCTCCTTCCAAGTATCAGGAACTTCTGGCAATTCAAAATAGTTTCCTCTCATTTTTTATGACTCCTAACACGAGTGATACTTCCTGCTTTTCATGTGCTTCTGGAAAAAGCGACGACGCAGACAGCCCAAACACATTACACAAATATTGCTATTATTATACTGACTCCTTGTCCCCGGGCAGCCATTGTGATCTTGTACAGGAAGTCCTCTTCCACAAAAGGCCGCACGGCATCGTGGATAATGACGACCTTTGGCCTTCCCGCTGTCGACCCCTTGTCCTCCTTCAGGGCCAGGACACCGTTACGTATGGACCTGTGACGCGTCGAGCCACCTGGCACCACTCGGACCTTGGTGTGGCGAAAGCGCTGAATGATGTCCGCCATTAAGTCCATGTTTTCTTTGGCAACGACCACCACGATGGTCTGGATCCATGACACCCTGGGAGGAAACGCGGTCACTTGTGGTTCATGAGGTGAAGATACTGGAAACTTGCATATACCTTTCATAAAGAAGCCAAGCGCTATAGAGATTACATTTTGTTAGAGTGTCCGATAGTAGTATTAGGGTTGCTAACTGTCCCTTGAAAAAATTGAATTGTCCTGAATTTAGAAAATTCATATATACATATGTATATACAGTATATATATATACACATACATACATACTGTATATAGATATACATATATACACACACACACATATATAAACACATATATACAGATGCATATACAGTATATACTGTATATATACATACATACTGTATATACATATATATATATACATATATATACAAACCCTGTTTCCATATGAGTTGGGAAATTGTGTTAGATGTAAATAAATAAATAAACAGAATACAATGATTTGCAAATCCTTTTCAACCCATCTTCAGTTGAATTCACTACAAAGACAAGATAGGGACGGCGTGGCGAAGTTGGTAGAGTGGCTGTGCCAGCAATCGGAGTGTTGCCGGTTACTGGGGTTCAATTCCCACCTTCTACCTTCCTAGTCACGTCCGTTGTGTCCTTGGGCAAGACACTTCACCCTTTGCTTCTGATGGCTGCTGGTTAGCGCCTTGCATGGCAGCTCCCGCCATCAGTGTGTGAATGTGTGTGTGAATGGGTAAATGTGGAAATACTGTCAAAGCACTTTGAGTGCCTTGAAGGTAGAAAAGCGCTATACAAGTATAACCCATTTATCATTATTTATTTATATTTGATGTTCAAACTCATAAACTTTATTTATTTTTTGCAAATAATAATTAACTTAGAATTTCATGGCTGCAACACGTGCCAAAGTAGTTGGGAAAGGGCATGTTCACCACTGTATTACATGGCCTTTCCTTTTAACAACACTCAGTAAACGTTTGGGAACTGAGGAGACACATTTTTGAAGCTACTCAGGTGGAATTCTTTCCCATTCTTGCTTGATGTACAGCTTAAGTTGTTCAACAGTCTGGGGGTCTCCGTTGTGGTATTTTAGGCTTCATAATGCGCCACACATTTTCAATGGGAGACAGGTCTGGACTACAGGCAGGCCAGTCTAGTACCCGCACTCTTTTACTATGAAGCCACGTTGATGTAACACGTGGCTTGGCATTGTCTTGCTGAAAGAAGCAGGGGCTCCAAAACCTGTATGTACCTTTCAGCATTAATGGCGCCTTCACAGATGTATAAGTTACCCATGTCTTGGGCACTAATACACCCCCATACCATCACAGATGCTGGCTTTTCAACTTTGCGCCTATAACAATCCGGATGGTTCTTTTCCTCTTTGGTCTGGAGGACACAACGTCCACAGTTTCCAAAAACAATTTGAAATGTGGACTCCTCAGATCACAGAACACTTTTCCACTTTGTATCAGTCCATCTTAGATGAGCTCAGGCCCAGCGAGGCCGACGGCGTTCCTGGGTGTTGTTGATAAACGGTTTTCGCCTTGCATAGGAGAGTTTTAACTTGCACTTACAGATGTAGCGACCAATTGTAGTTACTGACAGTGGGTTTCTGAAGTGTTCCTGAGCCTATGTGGTGATATCCTTTACACACTGATGTCGCTTGTTGATGCAGTACTTACGTGCAGTGATTTCTCCAGATTCTCTGAACCCTTTGATGATATTACGGACCGTAGATGGTGAAATCCCTAAATTCCTTGCAATAGCTGGTTGAGAAAGGTTTTTCTTAAACTGTTCAACAATTTGCTCACGCATTTGTTGACAAAGTGGTGACCCTCGCCCCATCCTTGTTTGTGAATGACTGAGCATTTCATGGAATCTACTTTTATACCCAATCATGGCACCCACCTGTTCCCAATTTGCCTGTTAACCTGTGCGATGTTCCAAATAAGTGTTTGATGAGCATTCCTCAACTTTATCAGTATTTATTGCCACCTTTCCCAACTTTTTTGTCACGTGTTGCTGGCATCAAATTCTAAAGTTAATGATTATTTGCTAAACAAAAAAAGTTTATCAGTTTGAACATCAAATATATTGTCTTTGTAGCATATTCAACTGAATATGGGTTGAAAATGATTTGCAAATCATTGTATTCCGTTTATATTTACATCTAACACAATTTCCCAACTCATATGGAAACGGGGTTTGTATATATACACACACACATATATATGTATAAATACATATAAACACACACATACAGTATATATACACATACTGTATACAAACACATATATATACAGTATATATACTGTATATATATATATATATATATACACACATACATACTGTATATACACATATATACAGACATATATACATATATAAACAAATAAACACATGTATGTACAATATATATATATATATATATATATATATATATATATATATATATATATATATATATATATATATATATATATATGCACACACACACACATGTATAAACAGTATACATACACACACGTATATACAGTACATATATACTGTGTGTGTATATATATATATATATATATACACACATACATACATACAGTCTGTATATACACATATACATATATACAAACACGTATATATAAACACATATATACACATGTATATACAGTATATATATATACAGCATGTATATACACACATATATATATATATATATATATATATGCATACACTGTATATATATATATATATATATACACATATATATACATATACTGTATATAAACACCGTATTTTTCGGACTATGAGTCGCAGTTTTTTTCATAGTTTGGCCGGGGGTGCGACTTATACTCAGGAGCGACTTATGTATGACATTATTAACATATTACCGTAAAATATCAAATAATATTATTTAGCTCATTCACGTAAGAGACTAGACATATAAGATTTCATCGGATTTAGCGATTAGGAGTGACAGATTGTTTGGTAAACGTATAGCATGTTCTATATGTTGTAGTTATTTGAATGACTCTTACCATAATATGTTACGTTAACATACCAGGCACGTTCTCAGTTGGTTATTTATGAGTCATATAACGTACACTTACTCAGCCTGTTGTTCACTATTCTTTATTTATTTTAAATTGCCTTTCAAATGTTTATTTATATAGCCCTAAATCACAAATTTAGGGCTATATAAATAAACATTGATTGATTGATTGAAATGTCTATTCTTGGTGTTGGGTTTTATCAAATACATTTCCTCAAAAAATGCGACTTATACTCCAGTGCGACTTATATATGTTTTTTCCTTTCTTTATTATGCATTTTCGGCAGGTGCGACTTATACTCCGAAAAATTCGGTATACACATGTATATACATTATGTATACTGTATATATATATATATATATATATACATATATATATATATATATACACATATATATACACATACATACATACTGTATATACACATATATACAGACATAATGTATATACATATATAAACACATATATACACATGTATATACAGTGTATACATTAGTGTCTTCAAACGGTGCTTTTTTAATTTATTTTTTACCACAATAAGGACTTTTATCAAGGCTGGAACCAATTATTCATGTTTACAGTCACTACAATTTCATGCACTAAATACGTCTGATTACATTTACTCTCTGTAAACACCATACCTACCGTCAAGCATGGTGGTGGTAGTATTATGCTCTGGGCCTGTTTTGCTGCCAATGGAACTGGTGCTTTAAATGAGACAATGAAAACAACCTAAAATCATCAGCCCGTAGGTTGGATCTTGTGCGCAGTTGGGTGTTCCAATAGGACAATGACCCCAAACACACGTCAACAGTGGTAAAGGAATGGCTAAATCAGGCTAGAATTAAGGTTTTAAAATGTCTTTCCCAAAGTCCTGACTAAAACGTGTGGACAATGCTTAAGAAACAAGTCTATGTCAGAAAACCAACAAATTTAGCTGAACTGTACCAATTTTGTCAAGAGGAGTGGTCAAAAGTTCAACCGGGAGCTTGCCAGAAGCTTGTGGATGGCTACCAATAGTGTCTTATTGCAGTGAAACTTGCCAAAGGATATGTAACCAAATATTAACATTGCTGTATGTATACTTTTGACCCAGCAGATTTGGTCACATTTTCAGTAGACCCATAACAAATTCATAAAAGAACCAAACTTCATGAATGTTTTTTGTGACCAACAAGTATGTGCTCCAATCACTCTATCACAAAAAATAAGAGTTGTAGAAATGATTGGAAACTCAAGACAGCAATGACTTGTAAGTTACAAGTGTATGTAAACTTTTGATCGCGACTGAATGTGTGAAGTCCAAGTGTCCATGCACACTCTCAAATGCGACTATTGGTCATACGCTGTGTGCTTTCTGTACAGTGGGGGGGTTCTTATTTCATTTTAGCGTGGATAAATGAATTATTTTACCGGTTTACCTATGACGTTACATTAGGCATTGAGGATCCTTAAAACTTATTTCACGTAATGTCCGCTGTAATATTGGGACAGGTTACAAATATTATTATTGGCTATGCTTATGTTAAATAGCAGACAGCATCAAGAAATGATCTTAGATTGCGCTACAAACAGGACGACACTATCAATAATTTATCAGGGCGGAAGCAGGTCCGATACAAAGAAAGACCAGCGGAAGAGTTTTTTTTCGAAGGAGTTTTCGGACGAAAATCATGCAAAAAAACCTTTTAAATGTGTCAAAGTTCATTCAAAAGTACGAAGTACGAAGTGTCCTCTCCGGCCGCACACAGCCCTCCGAGAGAGCTTGTTTCCAATTGCATAATTGTGTAAGTACGACTTTTCGAAAACCAAACCCGATCGGATTAAGGTTTAGCTATGGGTTATAGGAGCCCTATTTAGAGCCAAATTATTTGAGAAATCTGACTTATTTAGTGCATGGACACGTACTGGTTGATTATTATGAGGAACTCTGCTTCGTAAACTTTTCGGTTTACGAATCATGTTCAAGAGCCAATTCGGGTTGTAAACAGGGGCTCCACTGTAGTATAAACATATACGTGTAGATTGTCAGTCATCGGGTCATATAATTCACAAAGGTTTAATTGAAGTAACTCTGAAACAACTCTAGGAAGAGTCCAGTTGCCTCTATTCAACCTTTGTGGATAGTATACAACTCCTTTAACACAAATAAAAAAGACCAAAATAAATTAGGTCGACCAGCCCTGCAAGGTGTCCCATTTTTTTTCCAGCGACCCCCCGCAACCCTAAAAGGGACAAGCGGTAGGAAATGGATGGATGGATGGAGTTGGCAACCATAAATAGTATGTATGCATTTACTCTTGAAGGAAATGGTGCGAGGTGGTACTGCAAGGCGCTACAGACGTTTAAGCTTTTTCATTCAGTACATTTACTTAGCAGAGAAAGTGAAACTATCCATCCATCCATTTCTACCGCTTGTCCCTTTTGGGGTTGCTGTAGCCATTATAATAACATATAATTGTTTAGCACTGGCAGGTAGATAACCACACACTGACGTCAGTGACTGAGCTGTAAGCCCTGGTGCTAACGTCTGAATAACTTTCCCAGAAGTTTTTCAAATTAAAAAGCATATTCATACCTCTCAAAAGTCTGAATGGTGTAGCTTATAAGCGGCCGGCTCAGTAATAGGCAGAACTGTTTGGGCGTTAGCAACCCGGTCCTCTCTCCGCTGCCACCGGCAGGAAGAACCACACACACCGGGAAGTCTACGTCGCCTTTACCCGGCGCGAGGCCGCTGTTGCCGGTCTGACGGTTTAGGAAAGTCCCTGGTTGCGTGGGCCTGTCTGGTTCATCGCTCGACATGACGCTGGGCTTCGTCTCTATCAGCTCCTGCATGGACTGTCAGAGTACTCCATTCCCGATAATTCCCATTCAATAGAAAAGGTATGTAAATTGCTGTTAGTCAACCTAAATGATGCTAGAACTTTATTTTATTTCAGCTCAACACCGATCTTCCGCCAATAAACTTCAAAATAAAACAATGATCGATTATTTATATATGGTCTACTATGACTAAAAAATAACCACATTGCTTTATTAAGATAGTACAAGCAAATTTTGTTTCGGAATTGGTGAGAATATTGATGTAATAATGGTAAAACATTGTACTTCCAGTCTACGTCGAGTGAATTCCTCTAACTTGACGTATAAAGCGTTACCTGGTCGGTCTCGCGTGATTTGAATCGATTCTGTAATACTTAACGGCTGTATTATCTAATCTCGCGAGATGTTACAACGCTTGGCTTGTACTGTTTACTATTGCTGCTTTTAGAGTTAATTTGACCTTCTAAAGTCAGATTTTTAAGACAGAAGGTTGTTTTTGGTTAAACAAACAGGTCAACTCTTATTTTATGGGTTTTTAAAATGTTTATTTCCAAAGTTTACCCACACAATAGAATATATTACATCATCCATTTTATACACATTGTCACAGAAAAAAATGCAAGTAAAAATTTGACATATGTACACATATTTACAAAATGTTTTAAAGCTTTTTGGAGGCCTGTAGTTAGATGTTGGTCCCACAGTCATATCTATTGTACATATAATAACAGCAATACACATATGGCTACATACTGTACAGAGGACAATGCATGGCTTACATCCTGTGTCATGAAATCTGTGTATCTGTTTTATTCATATTTACATGGCTCACAATTGCCTTAAGAGGACTGTGATGCTCCATCAAAGTGAGACACCATCTTAACCAAATAAACCAAGTCCAGTCCACTGAGGGAGGTTGTAATCCACATAAGCAAAGCCTTAAAAAGACCCTCACGGTTCCGTCTGGGGCCAGTTCTCGTTTAATCGCTTCTTCCCCAGCTGCTTCCTGCTCTTGGCCTTGTGCTTGTGCAGGAGCCGCGGCGGCGACAAAACCATGGGCTCGAACTTGTGGCCCGACTCGTTGTGCTGCCTGGAGTACCTCTTGCACTTACAGGAAGTGACCACGGTG
>NC_084741.1:23730989-23750989 GCF_033978785.1 Entelurus aequoreus | reverse complement strand
ACTTCATTAGGTACACTCAGGGCCGCCCTATATACGTAGATCACGTGCGAGGCCGCATTTTGCGCAAAATGACCGGGGCAGTCATGAAATTTCCCCGCAAACTTATTCCTAGACCCTTCCTGCTCAGTCACTGATAGGAATATGAAAACACATTGTCCTCAACATCACTGTCTTCCATGGCGCACAGTGTTAAAGTCAGAGTTGTGTCAGAAAAGTATTCAAATGTACTTTAATTATGTTATTTTGCACTTTTTAAAAAAAATTATTATTAGCCGGGGCAAACAACACTTAATTGTATGCTATAAAGCCTGCATTGTCACTTTATATTTTGATATGTTTCTAATACCTTGGCTGCCATATTTGCTACATGAGAGGGTCAAAATTAAACAAAAACAGCTATTATATTGGTGTGGCACACCGACATAGCTATAAATAGACAAATGTTTTCAATCAATTAATAGCTAAAAAGGTATTATTATATTTGCAAAGGCAGACTTTTTAATGGCTTACAACCATAAGGTGTCCGAAGTGCGACCCACAGCTAATTTTTTAACGACTTGCGATACATTCTAAAAATACAATTCCTAAAAAACATACAGTAAGTAGTGGAATACAAATGCAAAGAGATGTACTGTAACGAGAAAACGTTAAAATGTTGACACTTGTTACACAATGCTTCCATGCAGGCTGTTTTTTTTAACTGTCATTTCTCAAAAAATAATGAATCAAAATGAATGTCGCTATGCATTGTTGACTTATTCAAGGCTCTAATTAGTTACGTCATATCAAATATTTTACTTTGAAATGTATTTTGGGGAAATGTTGCATATTTTCTATGCCATATCAAAACCAAGGTTTTCTCTGCCATAAAACAAAAAGAAAACCCCAATAACTTTATAATCGACGGCTATATCTGAAGTTTGATGTAGTTTCAAGAATTGAAAGTAAAGAAAAACCTGTCATTGCTCAAAAAAGAATAATGAATCAAAATCAATGTTATTATGAATTATTGACCTTTTCAAGGCTCCAATTACTTCACATCAAATATTCCACTTTGAAATATGTTTCGGGGAACATTTAGCATATTTCGGTGTTTGCAATGTCTAAACTAAGGTTTTCAAAGAGCATGAAACATTAAAAAAAACAAAACATTTTTTTTATAATCGGTGGATGGATCGGAAGTTGATGTAGATTCATGCATTGAAAGTTAAAAAAAAAAAAAAAAGATGACTTATTCTTAACACTTTGATGAGTGGGGTCATTTTAGATCCCCAAGAATTTTAGTGTATTATTTTTTTTTAAAAACCTGTCATTGCTAAAAAAAAAAAAAAAATAGTAATGAACAATTTCCCTTGTGGATCATTAAAGTTTGTCTAAGTTTGTCTAAGTTAAGAATCAAAATCAATGTTGTTATGAGTGATTGACCTTTTCAAGGCTTTGAATACCACCCATCCATCCATCCATCCATTTTCTACCGCTTATTCCCTTCGGGGTCGCGGGGGGCGCTGGAGCCTATCTCAGCTACAATTGGGCGGAAGGCGGGGTACACCCTGGACAAGTCCCCACCTCGGCTTTGAATACTTCACATCAAATATTTCACTTTAAAAGAGAAATACTATATATTCTGTGTTTTTGCAATAAAAAACGGTTTATCTTTGGCATATAGCAGGGGGTCAAACTCATTTTATCTCAGGGGCCGCATGGAGGAAAATCTATTTCCATGTGGGCCGGACGGGTAAAATCATGGCATAATAACTTAAAAATACAACTACGACAACTTCAGATTGTTTTCTTTGTTTTACTTTGACCCAAAATAGAACAAGCACATTCTGAAAATGTACACATCACAAATAATCCTCTTGACAAAACACTTCAGGTTTGTTGAAAGCTCTGAGGAAAAAATTGGTGCAGTTTAAAAAACACCATGAAGAACACAATGAACTTAAAGGCCTACTGAAATGATTTTTTTTTTATTTAAACGGGGATAGCAGATCCATTCTATGTGTCATACTTGATCATTTTGCGATATTGCCATATTTTTGCTGAAAGGATTTAGTATAGAACAATGTCGATAAAGTTCGCAACTTTTGGTCTCTGATAAAAAAAAACCTTGCCCCTACCGGAAGTAGCGTGACGTTGTCAGTTGTTCACTCCCTCATATTTTCCTAATGTTTTCAACGCAGCTAGAGCTATTCGACCGAGAAAGCGACGATTACCCCATTAATTTGAGCGAGGATGAAAGATTCGTGGATGAGGAACGTTAGAGTGACGGACTAGAATGCAGTGAAATACATATTTTTTTTCGCTCTGACCGTAACTTAGGTACAAGCTGGCTCATTGGATTCCACACTCTCTCCTTTTTGTATTGTGGATCACGGATTTCTATTTTAAACCACCTCGGATACTATATCCTCTTGAAAATGAGAGTCGAGAACGCAAAATGGACATTCACAGTGCCTTTTATCTCCACGACAATACATCGACGAAGCTCTTTAGCTACTGAGCTAACGTGATAGCATCTGTCTCAAATGCAGATAGAAACAAAATTTAAAAATCCCTGACTGGAAGGATAGACAGAAGATCAACAATACTATTAAACCATGTACATGTAACTACACGGTTAATAGATCTCAGCCTGGCAAAGCTTAACAATGCTGTTGCTAACGACGCTAAGGCTAACTTAGCAACTTAGCAACCGGACCTCACAGAGCTATGATAAAAACATTAGCGCTCCACCTACGCCAGCCAGCCCTCATCTGCTCATCAACACCCGTGCTCACCTGCGTTCCAGCGATCGACGGCGCGACGAAGGACTTCACCCGATCATCCGTGCGGTGGGCGGCTAGCATCGGCTAGGTGTCTGCTATCCAAGTAAGTAGTCCTTGTTGTGTTGCTACAGCCAGCCGCTAATACACCGATCCCACCTACAACGTTCTTCTTTGCAGCCTCCATTGTTCATTAAACAAATTGCAAAAGATTCACCAACACAGATGTCCAGAATACTGTGGAATTATGAAATGAAATAAGAGCTTTTTTGTATTGTATTCAATGGGGAAGGCATACCTCTGTTCCCCTGGCTACGTCACGCGCATACGTCATCCTCCAAAGGCTTTTTCAACCGGAAGTTTAGCGGGAAATTTAAATTTGCACTTTATAAGTTAACCCGGCCGTATTGGCATGTGTTGCAATGTTAAGATTTCATCATTGATATATAAACTATCAGACTGCGTGGTCGGTAGTAGTGGGTTTCAGTAGGCCTTTAATCTCAGTGTATCTACAGAGCAATTCATCTTTTATTCACAGTCAATCTAGGATTGAACAAAATACAGCAAAAATAACAACTACTATCAACTACCTCATTTGTCATTTCCACATATTAATTCTGTGCTAACCTAACAAAGTAATACAAAGTGACATAGAAATTCAAGAGGGTTGATGCCTTCTAGGCATCGAGTGTATCGATAGAATAATAAAAGCTGTGCAATGTGTGAACATTTTCAACAAACCCAAAATAAAAACTTAAAAGACTGACAGTATTGCAGTAAATCTCACATTGTTCACTTTCTTTAAATTTTAAAAATGTTTTTTATTTGTTTTAAATTGGGTCGAGGGGAAGGAGTCGCTGCCCCGCTTTACCTCTGGCTTGGTATACTTGCTCGCCCCTGGTATAAACTATTTGCTTGCCTAACAGAATTGCTATTACGCCATCCAGTGGACACACTTAGAACAGCAGTTTATTTAATTTAAAAATGCAGCTACATTTTTCACATAGCAAACTCATCTCGCGGGCCGGATTGAACCTGTTCGGTCGCATGTTTGACATCCCTGGCATAAAGCATTAACACAAATCTAACTTCATATCGACAGACAAGCAGTGAAAGTAAAACAAATAACATGAACTTTTAAAACTTTTATGACTGAGACCCTTTCTGGTCCACTTTAACATTTACCAAACCTGAAGGGATCCCTAAGGGTTAAAACAAAATCTATATACTTAGTCGGTTTTAAAGTCGAAAAATGTCAAAATGGCCCCCGCATGCATGGAAAAAGTTTGGACACCCCTGGTTTATATGGAGGCTTTTGATGATGCATCCTTTTGAGCATTCTTGCTGCAGTACTTCAGTTATAACACATAACTCATGATTTGACCTCAAAACAGTATTGGATTATTCAGGGACCACTAATGAATGCATTGAAGTTAGTTTAGTAATAAGTCATTCACTGCAGTTAGCAGCGTTATATTTAAAAAAATAAAACTATATTGATAGCCTCCATCTAAATAGCAGGGCTGGCTAACATGCACCAAACAAACTTATAATGTATTTATTGAACAGCCTCAGAACAAAGTCACCATGCAGAGACGTTCCCACTTCAAAGTCCACACCCACGCTGGCTCCCCTGCCTGCTCTTTTTTCTTACCGCTTCTGTCGCGCTCTGTCCCGGCCGCTGCGCTCCCGCCGGACCGTGCGTGGTTCAGCGACACGTTGCTCCGCTGCACCTCCGGCCCCGGCGCGTTGACGTGCGGCGAGACGAGGAGCTCGGTGGCCTCGTTCTTGAGGGCTTGGCCGCTGCTCCTCAACAGAATGCAAAGCAAAACCAAAGATTGGCACGACTCTTGGTTCATGGTGGTTGTCGAGGATGAGGATGATGAGGAGGATGAGGAGGAGAGAGAGGGATGCTTCATGTGATGCTGCTCTGCTGCTTTTATGGAGGAGGTTTAGGTGCATGTGTCAAACCACGCCCACTTTTATTTGATGCTGATGGGATTAGTTAGTACGTGCAGACCTGGGCATTCTGCGGCCCGCGGGCCACGTCCGGCCCTTTGTGCATCCCTGTCCGGCCTGCCTGAGGCCAATCATAAATTACAAAATACATTTAAAAAAGTATCTATGTCGAGTGTGCAATACAACGGTGCTGCTTTTGTTTTGAAAAGCGTTATTTGTATTACTTCCGTGTGGACGTATATATGCGCGTGCGTGCGTGATTGTGAGTGAATGTGAACAGCTGCAATCACAAATTACAAAATAAAGTTGAAAAAACATCTATGTTGTGCGCGCAATACAACTGTGCTGCTTTTATTTTGAAAAGTGTTATTTATGGGCGTATGTCCGTGTGTAACCTGTGAGTGAAGGTGCACAGCGACAAGTGATGCACGGTTTACACCCGAGACGCTAAAAAGAGAAAAGTTGATGACGAATGGCGTGTTTTCAACAAGACATGGACTGCCAAGCAACGTTCCCTCTAAGGTGCGCGCCTGCGCAATTGCGCACTGCTCAAGCGTCCTCTGTGCGCAGCAAATATATGCCGCGCACCAAATCAAATCCCATCTGAATTCTAAACAAAATAAACACATTTATTCTGTGTAATTTTGCAATGCAACTCTGAGTGACAGTGACAACAAGGGGCCCTAACGGTGTTCGTCAACACCGTTCAATTGAACACCGTTCAATTATTGTAACGTCTATGGAGATGCTTCGAGGACACGAATTATATCGATCACTTTATTGAGCAAAACTGTTTATATTCGGCCATAACCGCACCAAAAACATGAGTAAAAACACTTCTATCTCGAAAAACTAGTCATTTTCTGCCGTACAAACCAGGCCAAAACCAACTTGTCATCTGTCACCAACACGCATACCACTAAGCCACTGGTGCGTTTATGGCCACACAAAAAGTCGGACAACTCAAACACCACACAAAGTTACACTATGACTCCTCAGTCATACATGTGCTTATTTTACTGTCATTTATTATTAATGTTAATTTATTTATATTAATCATGGAATGCTGTTACTAGAGAAAGTTACAGGAATGCACACTTCATCCTATGCTTACATTTCATTGTGCAACATGAGGATGTTTAAGGGGAACTAAGTGTGATCTCTGAAATGGGTACAAATGATTTCCAAAGCAGTGCTTTTGGTATAAAGTTAAGTTAGGTTAAATGAAAGTATTATTATTATTTATTATTATTATTATTATTATTAATATTATTTATCTTACGGTATATATAAAAAATAATTTTGAGCAAAATTTAATTGAAATTTTGTTGATGTGGCCCTCCAGCAGTGCTCGGGTTGCTCATGCGGCCCCGGTAAAAATTAATTGCCCACCCCTGGTGTAGTGAGTACTTTGCACTTCGGCATATGTTTTATTTCACGCGTGAATACTGAGAGTATAAACGATGTTTCGCCTGTACTTAGTACTAGCACTTCAAAAAATTACCAGGATTTTACAGCATAACTGTATTTTTACCACATTATAATCCATCCATCCCTTTTCGACCGCTTGTCCCTTTTGGGGTGGCGGGGGGTGCTGGAGCCTATCTCAGCTGCATTCGTACGGAAGGCGAATACACCCTGGACAAGTCGCCACCTCATCGCAGGGCCAACACAGATAGACAGACAACATTTACACTCACATTCACACACACTAGGGCCAATTTAGTGTTGCCAATCAACCTATCCCCAGGTGCATGTTTTTGGAGGTGGGAGGAAGCCGGAGTACCCGGAGGGAACCCACGCAGTCACGGGGGTAACATGCAAACTCCACACAGAAAGATCCCGAGCCCGGGATCGAACCCAGGACCTTCGTATTGTGAGGCACATGCACTAACCCCTGCTGCCTCCACAATATAATACTGTATTCAAAATGTACTGTGACTATACAACGAAATACTGTAAAAAATACCTTATATTTCACATAAATTCAATGTTACCTACTACTAAAATACTGTATTCTGTAATATACAACAAATGTATTGTAAAATCAAACTGTTCACATTTTGCCTATCATTCACAATCTTTAAAGTACCAATGATTGTCACACACACACACACACACACACACTAGGTGTGGTGAGATTATCCTCTGCATTTGACCCATCACCCTCACCCCCTGGGAGGTGAGGGGAGCAATGAGCAGTAGCGGTGGCACCGCCCGGGAATCATTTTTGGTGATTTAACCCCCAATTCCAACCCTTGATGCTGAGTGCCAAGCAGGGAGGTAATGGGTCCCATTTTTATAGTTTTTGGTATGACTCAGCCGGGGTTTGAACTCACGACCTACCGATCTCAGGGCGGACACTCTACAAGGCCACTGAACTCACAAATAAACCCTAGCAAAAGTCAGCTAAAATGGAGCCAATGGAGTCTATTCTGGCTATAAAGTGCTCACATTTTTTTTTAAATATACATGCTGTATCTGTGTTGGCCCTGTGATGACGTAGCAACTTGTCCAGGGTGTACCCTGGAAGAGTTAGGGCTGCATGGGATTCTGGGTATTCGTTCTGTTGTATTTATGTTGTTTAACGGTGCGGATGTTCTCCAGAAATGTGTTTGTCATTCTTTTTTGGTGTGGGTTCACAGTGTGGCGCATATTTGTAACGTAACAGTGTTAAAGTTGTTTTATACGGTCACCGTCAGTGTAAGCTGTGTGGCTGTTGACCAAGTATGCCTTGCTGTCTCTTACGTCCATCCATCCATCCATTTTCTACCGCTTATTCCCTTCGGGTCGCGGGGGGCGCTGGAGCCTATCTCAGCTACAATCGGGCGGAAGGCGGGGTACACCCTGGACAAGTTGCCACCTCATCGCAGGGCCAACACAGATAGACAGACAACATTCACACACTAGGGCCAATTTAGTGTTGCCAATCAACTTATCCCCAGGTGCATGTCTTTGGAGGTGGGAGGAAGCCGGAGTACCCGGAGGGAACCCACGCAGTCACGGGGAGAACATGCAAACTCCACACAGAAAGATCCCGAGGCCGGGACTGAACTCACGACTACTCAGGACCTTCGTATTGTGAGGCAGACGCACTAACCCCTCTTCCACCGTGCTGTCTCTTACGTGTGCAAGTAAAAGCTACATACACCATGTGGACGGGCTGGCACGGTGTTTGTACATGCTATAGAGCAGGGGTCTCAAACTCAATTTGCCTGGGGGCCACTGAATGCAGAGTCTGGGTGAGGCTGGGCCGCAAGAAAAGATTTCTTAAAAAAAATATTTTTAAATGTCTTTATTTTTATTTTCAACACAAAATAAAATCAAAATATAAATGAACAAAATGAGAATTAAGTAAATAAATCAGTCATAAGTAATAACAACAGAGGAGAAGTCTAACAAAACTCCTAGCCATTGTGGACAACACCTCCCACCCACTACACTCGGACCTTACGGGGAGAATGAGCACGTTCGGTGGAAGGCTCAGACTCCCAAAATGCAACACGGAACGACACAGGAGGTCCTTCATACCGACAGCCATCAGACTGTATAATGCATATGTTCCTTGACTGCACTTAAATGTAGAGTATATGTAGAATATATGTATATTATTTATAAACTACACATATATAATATATTATATATATTATATTATTTATTGTTATTCTTGTCTATTGTGAGCGAACTGTGGTGCTGAATTTCCCCCAGGGATCAATAAAGTACTTTCTATTCTATTTTATTCTATTCTATTCTATTCTATTCTATTCTAACAATAATAATTTGATTTCTCCAGTCAACAACAATGTATACACATACACATAATGTGCAACCCGGTTCACTCTCTCATCTCCCTGGTATTTTGCATACTTGTCAGCATTTTTAGTTGTATAATGACGTTTTAAATTGTATTTTTTGTGCACGGCAACTTTCTCTGTGCAAATAAGACACGTCGGGGTGCCCCTGTGCTCAACAAAGAAATATTGCATCTCCCACTTTTCCTGGAATTGTCTTTGCTCATCACTAACCTTTCTCTTCACTGCACGCTTTGAAAAAGACATGTTTGGGGTTGGAATATATATTTGTATTTAACCGACGCACGGAGAATAATGTTATTTCCGCAATGTGTGTCGTTCCGCTTTTCCTCCCGACAGCAACACGGCGGTCGGCGGAAAACCCTGGGAAAAAGTGACGGCTCCCGGAGTGTTATATGGCGTCATATAAAAATAAATGTAATGTTCATCGTGTGAGGCAATGCAAATTAAACAATAAAAAAACAAATAACGGTTTGAATTGGTCCAGGTTATCAGGGACTTTATTACTGACGGACTGACGACGGGAGCGACGAAGACACACGCAGTGACAGAGAGCGAGAGAGAGAGAGAGAGCAAGAGAGAGAGAGCACGCAAGAGAGCGAGCGAGGGAGGGACGGAGGGAGGTAGGGAGGGAGGGAGGAAGAGCGCGTGCGGGTCTCGTGGAAAAGCAGCAAAACGTTTCTCTGCTTGCATCACGCAAGTGACGTAATGTTCGGTCCTCGGGAGCCACCATGATTGGTAGATTCCTTGTAGCCCGGAAGAGTTAGTGCTACAAGGAATTCTGGGTATTTGTTCTGTTGTGTTTATGTTGTGTTACGTGTGGATGTTCTCCCAAAATGTGTTTGTCATTCTTGTTTGGTATTGGTTCACATTGTGGCGCATATTTGTAACATTGATAAAGTTTTTTTTATACGGCCACCCTCAATGTGACATGTATGACTGTTGACTAAGTATGCATTGCAGTCACTTACGTGTGTCTGTTGAGGCCGCATATTACATGCGTCTGTGCAGGCACATTGTTTGAATGGAGAAAAAGTGGACGCTAAACCTTGTGTCTTCAATATTGATGTCCTCAGTATTGTTGACGGGTGAAAATCGGGAGGGTTGGCAAGAATGCTTCAGCTCCGCGCACACAGCGCTGTCAAGCGCCATTCATATAAAACTTGCGGGCCGCACTAACATTAAACGTTCATATTAAGGTGGGGGCCGCACAATAACGTCTCGCGGGCCGCAATTGGCCCGCGGGCCGCATGTTTGAGACCCCTGCTATAGAGGATCAGAAAATGCAGTGCTATATTGGCACGCCCTTGATTAAGTTGTTAAGGTGATAACTGGAGAATATTTAACCCGGGAGATTTCTAAAAGAGGCACTGAGATCTGTAAGTCTCCTGGGAAAATCGGGAGGGTCGGCAAGTATGCAGCTGAGCCGCATCAGAGTGGTCAAAGAGCCGCATGCGGCTCCAGAGCCACGGGTTGCCGACCCCTGATGTAGACGTATTGCTAAAGTGCTGAAATACAAACCACAAACATAATAAAACAATCACTTACTGTACAATGTCTGCTCTCACTGAGATGCCCGTTCCAATGAAGAAATAATCATGATCCTCACAAAGGGTTAAAATAAAGGTGGCCGCAAACAACCTTCTTTCCGTGTCTTTCTCGCCGTCTCCGGTTACAAATTGGATGTCAAAGTTGACCAACATCTCGGTTTATGTCCGCAGCCTTCTACTATCCAGGTGGGAGGGATGATTTATAATCTAGAATTAACTTTCACCAACTCAGGAGTGATGCAGCAGCTCACCGGCTCTTTACGTCAATATAGCAGCATAAGCTGGCTCGCTCTCTTTGTTCCCTTCAACAACAACAACACTACTAATTATGGCAGACTTTGTGAGAAACAACGACGACTACTTTGGGATAAATGATGATCCAGAACCTTATATTTTTAAACCTGAATTTAAGGAGTATGATCTACAAGTTTTAGAAGCTTTGTGCAAAATATATCCAGCATAAGGGAACCATTAAGCATCATGTAGAAATATTGCTAAAGTGCTGAACAAGAAATACAAACTACAAACATAATAAAACAATAACTTACTGTACAATATCTGCTCTCACTGAGATGCCTGTTTCGATGAAGAAATAATTATGATCCCCACAAAAGGTTAAAAAAAAAATTGGCCATAAACAAGCGTTTAGACTTCTGTGTCTTTTTCACCGTCTCTGGGTACAAATTGGATGTCAAAGTTGACCAACCTCTCAGTTTATGTCCACAACTTTCTACTATCCAGGTGAGAGGGATGATTTATAATAGGGCTGTGAATCTTTGGGTGTCCCACGATTCGATTCAATATAGATTCTTGGGGTCACAATTCGATTCAAAGTACTTTTTTTTTTTCAATTCAACACGATTCTCGATTCAAAAACGATTTTTCCCGATTCAAAAGGATTCTCTATTAATTCATTTACATAGGATTTCAGCAGGATCTACCCCAGTCTGCTGACATGCAAGCAGAGTAGTAGATTTTTGTAAAAAGCTTTTATAATTGTAAAGGACAATGTTTTATCAACTGATTGCAATAATGTAAATTTGTTTTAACTATTAAATGAACCAAAAATATGACTTATTTTATCTTTGTGAAAATATTGGACACTGTGTGTTGTCAAGCTTATGAGATGCAATGCAAGTGTAAGCCACTGTGACACTATTGTTCATTTTTTTAATTTTTTATAAATGTCTAATGATAATCTCAATGAGGGATTTTTAATCACTGCTATGTTGAAATTGTAACTAATATTGATACTGTTGTTGATAATATTCATTTTTGTTTCACTACTTTTGGTTTGTTCTGTGTCGTGTTTGTGTCTCCTCTCAATTGCTCTGTTTATTGCAGTTCTGAGTGTTGCTGGGTCGGGTTTGGTTTTGGAATTGGATTGCATTGTTATGGTATTGCTGTGTATTGTTTTGTTGTATTGATTAATTAAAAAAAATAAAAATAAAAATAAAAAATGTTTTTAAATAATAATACAAAAAAAAAATCGATTTTTTAAAAATGAGAATCAATTCTGAATCGCACAAAGTGAGAATCGCAATTCAAATTCGAATCGATTTTTTCCCACACCCATAATTTATAACCTAGAATTAACTTTCACAACTCCGAGGCGATGCAGCAGCTCACCGGCTCTTTTTGTCAATATAGCAGCATAAGCTGGCTAGATCTCTTTGATCACTGCGCGGCTAAATATAGATTGTCCTAGCGCTTATGATAAAAATATCGCTAATACTTGGTTAAAATTCTGGTCACAAGATATAAAAGGAGTATTGTTGGCATTTTTTAAAATGTTTTTTTGAGGGCGTTATAGGCGCAATAGATTATTTCCAAATAGCTGTATTGGTAGCCAACCTTTGTTAGCGTTTCTTTACAAATAAGAGGCTTAAAAAAAGAGAAACATGTATGTTTTTATTTTTCATAAGGATTGTGAAAGATAAAATTCTGGAAAAAGTAGAGTTTTCTTTTAAGGGGTTCCGTAGACTACTTTGCACACCCTTGCACAGCAGCTGACAGTATGTTGTTACAACTAGAGCATTAGTAACCATAAAATTACAATTGTGATGTTACAGCATATAGTGGTAATTTTGTTGTAATTAGCTACGAAATTACAACATGCAAATTATGGCATTTAGTTGTAACTTTATTGTAATTAAGATTGATTAATTGTGGACCTTGCAAGCAACGCTCACCTGAGCCTGGCAGTACACTGTGCTAATTTTACTGTGCTACACTGTAAGAATACATTATGCTGAGTTAAAAGGGCGCATGCGTTATTTGCCAAAAGTGAGTACAAATGTGTGGACAACGCTATGGATACTTCCTGAATGTTTAAAAACAACACATACTTCGTCCATTGCTTTCTTAGGACTCTTAATGAGCTAAAAAAAACAACAAGGAAAATGCTGTGAAAAAGCTCACCAAAAACGAAAAGAACAAAAAGTATCAATCAGCACATTAGCTAACGACAGAACTGCTCTGCTGACTGATTGAGCGATGGAGATCGATCAGCCTGGCCACAATGGATGTGCCGCCGGGCACAAAATGGCTGTGATTCAGGCACACGCGTTCATACACGGACACAAACTTCGAACAGCAAAGCACATTTTTATTTGGTCTGTGGTACGTACATTGAAAAGTGCGTACAATGAGTGGTTCGTAAATCAAGGTTCCACTGTATAGAGCAAGTAAACTTGGATATACTTTAGAGCGCAGGGGTCAGTCTCACATCATTATACCTGACCCGCAAAAGCCTGGAAATAACGAAAGTCAATAAGGAATTTCATCTTTCTTGATGAATGTATTTCCATTTTGACAATTTTTTTTAATGCAGGCTAATGCAGTTCTTAACTCGATATTATTTGATACAACAAGCTATTACAATATTTTTTTGTTGTCATTAAAAAGCCTTTTCGAATTAAATTCTACACTAGTCAAACCAAAATATCTTCTTGACAGAAAGTTTTCCATCTGTTTGTGAGTAACCATTGATAATAATCAACTGAAGGGGCAATAGTGTAGGAAGCAGTCTCTCCAGGATTTTGCTACTTTTGCCTGAAATGGCGGATTTTGCTGCAGGATTTTAAAAAGTTGTGGCAAAAGCGCCCCTGGTCATGCAGGCTGACCTTTGTTTGGTTAGACCTCGGGTCAGCAACCTAAAATGTTGAAAGAGCCTTATTGGACCAAAAATCCCAAAAGAACATTTCTGTCTAGAGCCGCAAAAAATTAAAAGCCTTACATAATAATAATAATAATACCTGGGATTTATATAGCGCTTTTCTAAGTACCCAAAGTCGCTTTACATGTTAAAAACCCATCATTCATTCACACCTGGTGGTGGTAAACTACTTTCGTAGCCACAGCTGCCCTGGGGTAGACTGACGGAAGCGTGGCTGCCAATTTGCGCCTACGGCCCCTCCGACCACCACCTGTCATTCATTCAACATTCATTCACCGGTGTGAGTGGCACCGGGGGCAAGGGTGAAGTGTCCTGCCCAAGGACACAACGGCATGGTAAGAGGCGGGGAGTGAACCTGCAACCCTCAGGTTTCTGACACGGGCGCTCTACCCACTACGCCATGCCGCCCCAACATAAGTTTTATAATGAAGGCAACACATGATGTAAGTGTCTATATTAGCTATATTAGCCTACTATCAAAATGAATATGTGTCGCAGGCTGACGCAAATCTCTGTTGAAAGAAATGTTGAAATTTTAATATTTATTCTGTACATTTTTGGAAAACATTAGAACAACGGAGGCTTCTCACAGAGTGAGATAACTCCTGGAAATTACTGGCTTGGAATGACCAAAGGTATAGATGTGTGTGTCCAAGTTTAAGGAATGGCAGGCTGTCTTCTTCTAATGGATTTACTGTATTACAATCTTCGCAAGCTGGGTAACGTTAGCTGTGGTCTGGAACAACATGGCACACAAACAACTATCAGAAATGCAGCCAATATTACATACATATAATGTGTCATGAGACATGCAAATATAAATTAAATACACAGAGGACATAAGTAAAGGAAATTAAATGAGCTCAAATATACCTACCAACAAGGCATAATTATGCAATATGTACACACAACTAGCCTAAATAGCATGTTAGCATTGATTAGCTTGCAATCATGCACTAACCAAATATGCCTGATTAGCACTCCACACAAGTCAATAACATCAGCAAAGCTAAACTTTGTGCATTTATGCACAGCATTAAACGTTTGGTGGACAAAATGAGACAAAGGAGGAGTGGCATAAAACAAGTCTTTCTGTGGCAGTGTCGGAGAAAGTTATACATTTAAACAACAACACACAACTACAGTGAGTTCAGGGTACGCCTAAATTAGTAGGAAAAAACGATGCTCAGCAAATACTCGCATCAGTGAAACATGTTTAATAAAGTGGGCTTTCTAACAATTAAGAAGGTTGGTGTCGTGTTTGTCCTCCTACAGAAACCCTATTAAAACAAAAAATATACATTTTTCCCCATTTTCATACATTTTTGAAAAAGCTCCAGAGAGCCACTAGGGCGGCGCTCAAGAGCCACGGGTTGCCGACCCCCGGGTTCGGCAGTTGTGTTGCGTTTGAGTGCTGCTGGGACAGAGAAAATAATTAAGAGACATCCTTTCCCTCTCAGTGAACCGCAGCTCCCCAGTGCCGGCAGCACTCGTGCAGCCCTAGACTCTGATGTTACCAGGCAAGACGCAATAATTGTGTTCCTGACTTTTGTTGCCAGCTTTTTACAATAATGGCTGTGTAAATTGTAAAACTATCCCGCTGTACAAGCTGTACACTGGCTACTCTGAAATATGTGCAAGTTTAATTTCTGCCTTGAAAGGATGTTGTGTCATAAGTGTGAGAGGGATAGTTTCAGTGATGTCCTAAGCTTACATCCTTGCTGGGTAAAGTATTGCATTGAATTGTCAGTAAAAAGCTGGTTTTGCATCCATGTGTGCTGACTTTTAGTGGAGCAGTTCCCAGAGAATGAGGCGACAAAGTCACCATGTTGAGTTTGACACTTGTACAAATTGCACTTTTGTCTTTGATTCTTTGCTTTTAAATCTTCCCAAGTGAACCCAATCTGTCACTCGAGTTTCACTCATGGTGTCCTCTGGCATTTGTTTTGTTTTTGTCCTCCGCAAAACAAGAACACAGAGCTTCCGAGAGAAAATATAAAAGAAGAAGACAACATGGTCAGAGTTGACTGTTTACACTTAAAACCCCCAACGCCACTCCTTGGTAGGGGTCCATTGACTGATGACGGGTGAACATGATAGGTCTTGGCTTTTGTGTTTCTCCCTCTGTAAGGATAGATGATAGATGGCTCCAAGCTGTAACATGATCAGGATCTTAAATGCCAATGGAATGATTTTTTTTTTTTAATTATAAATGAATGAAAACATGATGCATTATTAAAAATAGTCTTCATGGTGAAAATAACATATTAGATCTATACGGATCATATACATACATTTATATGTATATATTTATTATAAAATAAATATGCAGATACATATATACATACATATTATATATATACATATACATATATATATGTCCCCATGTGCATGTCTTTGGAAGTGGGAGAAAGCTGGAGTACCCGGAGGGAACCCACGCAAAAAAAAAAATCAAAAAAAAAAAAAAATATATATATATATATATATATATATATATATATATATATATATATATATATATATATATATATATATATATATATATATATATATATATATATATATATATATAAAAAATAAAAAATAAAAAATAAAAATAAAAATATATATACATATATACAGACAAACCCCGCTTCCATATGAGTTGGGAAATTGTGTTAGATGTAAATATAAACGGAATACAATGATTTGCAAATCCTTTTCAACCCATATTCAATTGAATGCACTACAAAGACAAGATATTTGATGTTCAAACTCATAAACTTTATTTTTTTTTTGCAAATAATAATTAATTTAGAATTTCATGGCTGCAACAGGTGCCAAAGTAGTTGGAAAAGGGCATGTTCACCACTGTGTCACATGGCCTTTCCTTTTAACAACACTCAGTAAACGTTTGGGAACTGAGGAGACTTATTTTTTAAGCTTCTCAGGTTGAATTCTTTCCCATTCTTGCTTGATGTACAGCTTAAGTTGTTCAACAGTCCGGGGGTCTCCGTTGTGGTATTTTAGGCTTCATAATGCACCACACATTTTCAATGGGAGACAGGTCTGGACTACAGGCAGGCCAGTCTAGTACCCGCACTCTTTTACTATGAAGCCACGTTGATGTAACACGTGGCTTGGCATTGTCTTGCTGAAATAAGCAGGGGTGTCCATGGTAACGTTGCTTGGATGGCAACATATGTTGCTCCAAAACCTGTATGTACCTTTCAGCATTAATGGCGCCTTCACAGATGTGTAAGTTACCCATGTCTTGGGCACTAATACACCCCATACCATCACAGAAGCTGGCTTTTCAACTTTGCGCCTATAACAATCCGGATGGTTCTTTTCCTCTTTGGTCCGGAGGACACGACGTCCACAGTTTCCAAAAACAATTTGAAATGTGGACTCGTCAGACCACAGAACACTTTTCCACTTTGTGTCAGTCCATCTTAGATGAGCTCAGGCCCAGCGAAGCCGACAGCGTTTCTGGGTGTTGTTGATAAACGGTTTTCGCATTGCATAGGAGAGTTTTAACTTGCACTTACAGATGTAGCGACCAACTGTAGTTACTGACAGTGGGTTTTTGAAGGGTTCCTGAGCCCATGTGGTGATATCCTTTACACAATGATTTCGCTTGTTGATGCAGTACAGCCTGAGGGATCGAAGGTCACGGGCTTAGCTGCTTACGTGCAGGGATTTCTCCAGATTTTCTGAATCCTTTGATGATATTACGGAGCGTAGATGGTGAAATCCCTAAATTCCTTGCAATAGCTGGTTGAGAAAGGTTTTTCTTAAACTGTTCAACAATTTGCTCACGCATTTGTTGACAAAGTGGTGACCCTCGCCCCATCCTTGTTTGTGAATGACTGAGCATTTCATGGAATCTACTTTTATACCCAATCATGGCACCCACCTGTTCCCAATTTGCCTGTTAACCTGTGGGATGTTCCAAATAAGTGTTTGATGAGCATTCCTCAACTTTATCAGTATTTATTGCCACCTTTCCCAACTTCTTTGTCACGTGTTGCTGGCATCAAATTATAAAGTTAATGATTATTTGCAAAAAAAAAAAAATTGTTTATCAGTTTGAACATCAAATATGTTGTCTTTGTAGCATATTCAACTTAATATGGATTGAAAATGATTTGTATTCCGTTTATATTCACATCTAACACAATTTCCCAACTCATATGGAAACGGGGTTTGTATATACATATATACAGTATATATGCATATATATATATATATATATATATATATATATATATATATATATATATATATATATATATATATATATATATATATATATATATATATATATATATATATATATATATATATATATATATATATATATATACATATGTCTTAATTGGATTATCCAAAAAAAAAAATAGTGCTCTATACCGTGGTAGAGCGTAATATGTATGTGTGGGAAAAAATCACAAGACTATTTCATCTCTACAGGCCTGTTTCATGAGGGTTTCATCATCATCATCATCAATCTTTATTGCAGACCTTAAGATCCATTTAAACATATAAAAACAGAATACAATACATTAAAAAACAAAACAATAAAACATACATTAAAAACAAAACAATAAAACATAAAAATAATAAAAACATAAAACCCAAATGTCAGTTTCTGACATACAAACATGTGTGCCAATGATTCCACAAGCCAGATGAGTACTTAACAGAACTGCAGCCAGAGTTCGTTAACACAGAGATTATGTCATTTTCAGACTCAGATACCCTACACATAAACTTATACATAATGTTGTGTAGCAACGCTGAAAAAGTGGGCACCCCAACACTAACAAACATCTGGGTTGCACTGGATCTTCTTTGAATTCCCAGGAGAAGCCTCATACAGTCATTATAAGCAACCTGCAGTTTCTGTATGCTTTTCTGCTTATACTTTACCCACAGGGGGCAGTATACATCTTTCTCAGCATGTTGGCTTGGGCATACAGCATACGCCGCTGTCTGTATAGGTCATCATCATCACCCAATAGATCAGTAATGATGTGCCCCAGATACTTAGTTTTATCACACACACTCAGCACCTGTCCTGACAGATAGAATGAAGGAAAAGAGAGGTCCTTGTCCTCTCTTGTTCCTCAATCATCAGGAGATTTTTTGCTCCAAAACCTGTATGTACCTTTCAGTATTAATGGCGCCTTCACAGATGTGTAAGTTACCCATGTCTTGGGCACTAATACACCCCCATACCATCACAGATGCTGGCTTTTCAAAAATCTCCTAATGATTGAGGAAACCCTCATGAAACAGGCCTGCCGAGATGAAATAGTCTTGTGATTTTTTCCCACACATACACACATATATTTATATATATATATATATATATATATATATATATATATATATATATATATATATATATATATATATATATATATATATATATATATATATATATATATATATATATATATACACACACATATATGCATATATATATATATATATATATATATATATATATATATATATATATATATATATATATATATATATATATATATATATATATATATATATATATATATATATATATATATATATATATATATATATATATATATATATGTGTGTGTATATATACACCCAATTTACCATAAATAGTCAGATAAATTGAGGACCTTTGACCTCTCAAATACACAATAATCACAATTGACTTAAAGTGCTCTAAATTGTCCTTTGATTTAACAGGAGCTTCACTTGAGGAACAATGGTGCCATCTGCTGGCAATGAACAGTTTCAGCAACAAAACATGACTGCGGTGAGTACACAGTATTGATATTAATATAAACAATGATTTGTTCTCATTTTGTAACACATTTCTTCATCATAAAAACATCTAAATAATCTGTTCCAAAGTCAAACTGTGGCCAACCTAAACTTGATGTTTTATGTCACTTTTGAGCATTTGTAAACCTTTACGCAAGTGTGACAATAAGTGAGACTGATGTCATCTTGTTTTCTCACCTTTTTTTCTGAATACACTTTGTCGATGCTGAGCGTTCTATATGAAGATGTGTTGCAAAAAAACACAAACCATAAAAAATGGGAAAGAAAGCACATTCTTAGTTTGACACTATAAATTAAGGGTGTCAAATTCATGTTCAATGAGGGTCACATTGCAATTATGGCTGCCTTTACAAACAGGGAAATTTATGGCTGCCTTGTTTGTAACCGCTAATATGTATGAAAATAAAAATATTTTCGCCTCATGATTTTATACAATGGCCTTTGCATTTGATTATTATATTTTTAATATAGAAATTGCCAAAATTGTGCTTTCAAGGTGACAATCAGATATTAATTATTAGATTTTATTGAATTTTTTTTGTATTAAAGTATATAATATAGGGATGTGACTCAACTCATGATTCGATTTGATTCAAATTCTGAGGGTGAAGATTCGATTAGGAATTATTTAACAAAATTGTTGATTAAAAACAGTTCTCGTAATATAATATTTGGTATAAAAACTATAATTAAACCTTTCAAAACAGGTTACAGGTTACAAAAGCTCCTCTTGACAGCTGACATATGATGCACTATATCGCATCAGTAGCCTAAAAACATTTTTTTAAAAAAGTATTCTTAAATTTCTTTTTTATTTTTCAAATTTTTTTCAAATCGATTTTTTGAAATTATGAATGAATTTAAAATCTAAATAAATAAGATTTACAATTTGGACGTGGATTGTGTTTTTTTA
>NC_084741.1:23645989-23725989 GCF_033978785.1 Entelurus aequoreus | reverse complement strand
AATCATCAGGTTGGGTCTTGGGCGCAGTTGGGTGTTCCAACAGGACAATGACCCCAAACACACGTCAAAACTGGTAAAGGAATGGCTAAATCAGGCTAGAATTAAGGTTTTAGAATGGCCTTCCCAAAGTCCTGACTTAAACCCTATTGACAACATGTGGACAATGCTGAAGAAACAAGTCCATGTCAGAAAACCAACAAATTTAGCTGATCGCACCAATTTTGTCAAGACGAGTGGTCAAAAATTTTACCAGAAGCTTGTGGATGGCTATCAAAAGCGCCTTATTGCAGTGAAACTTGCCAAGGGACATGTAACCAAATATTAACATTGCTGTATGTATACTTTTGACCCAGCAGATTTGGTCACATTTTCAGTAGACTCATAATAGATTCATAAAAGAACCAAACTTCATGAATGTTTTTTGTGACAAACAAGTATGCGCTCCAATTACTCTATGAAGAAAAAAATTAGAGTTGTAGGAATTATTGGAAACTCAAGACAGCGATGACATTATGTTATGTGACATTGTGTGTGTGTGTGTGTGTGTGTGTGTGTGTGTGTGTGTGTGTGTGTGTATATATGTATTTGTATATATATATGTATGTATATATATATATATATATATATATATATATATATATATATATATACATATATATATATATATATATATATACATATATATATATATATATATATGTATATGTATATGTATATGTATGTATGTATATCAGAATCAGAAGTACTTTATTAATCCCCGAGGGAAAATAATATGTATAAGTATATGTGTATGTATATATGTACATATATACTGTATGTATATATATATATATATATATATATATATATATATATATATATATATATATATATATATATATATATATATATGTGTATATATATATATATATACATGTGTATATATGAATGTGTATGTGTGTGTATATATATATGCGTATATATATGCATGTATATTTGTATATATATGAAATATTGAAAAAAACATTTTATAAAAATTTGGGGTGGCATGGCGTAGTGAGTAGAGCACCCGTGTCAGAAACCCGAGGGTTGCAGGTTCGCTCCCCGCCTCTTACCATGCCGTTGTGTCCTTGGGCAGGACACTTCACCCTTGCCCCCGGTGCCACTCACACCGGTGAATGAATGTTGAATGAATGATAGGTGGTGGTCGGAGGGGCCGTAGGCGCAAATTGGCAGCCACGCTTCCGTCAGTCTACCCCAGGGCAGCTGTGGCTACGAAAGTAGCTTACCACCACCAGGTGTGAATAAATGATGGGTTTTTAACATGTAAAGCGACTTTGGGTACTTAGAAAAGCGCTATATAAATCCCAGGTATTATTATTATTATTTTATAAATATATTTTATAAAAATTATGAATCGATGTAGATGAATAACAATTGCAATTCAGATGTTAATGTTTTTTTTGTGCACCCCTGGCCACTACTCTCTTGCATGACAAACTGCATTGTGTGTTTACTCTGCTGTTGTTGTCTTGTGATGCAGCTGTCAATGCAAACCTGGGCCACCCGTCCAGGGACCACCAAAAAAGCTGTTTGTTTGGATGAAAATAATTCATGACAGTGATGGGATAAGCCTAAAAAACTGATCTGTTTACTCATTTTTAGGGCCAGGCTGGCCCCGTATAGGATTAGTCTTTTTTCATGCAAAGAATCTGTTTGGAGTTTGTTTTTTTTACTGCAAAATGTGTACAAAATTATAAAAATTCACCTTTTCACACAAAAGTGCCTTTTTCAAATTGAAACTATAATTTTGGTTGTTAGAAAATGTTCTATTTCAACCCACATTAGCAGGATCTCTGTTTCACAAAGAGCTCCACAAAAAAAACATTGATTCTCTGATTTTGCGTCTGAACTCGTCAAATGCAATTTCACGCAGCAGATAATTCAAGAAGGACTACATTTAGTAAGAAATATGCATATTAATTCCAGGTTTTCGCAGGCCACATAAAGTGATGTGGCAGTACAGATCTGGCCCCCGGGGGCATGACTTTGACACAGGTGCTATAAGCAGACTTGTTGTGCATTATGTTACCTCCTTAGAGCAGGCATTCTCAAACTGGCTCCACCTAATGGTATGCCAACAAAAAAAAATCACCTAATTAAATATTCAAACACAGTGTAACTGTTCAAATATTTGCTTGTGCTGGTAAACTACATGGCGGTTAAAAAGAACTACTTTTTTAATACTGCACTGGACTTGCTGTCCTTCAGTTCAGTCTGCTGTGTCCTACTTCCAAACAACATCAGATTCTTGCCAGACAACTCCCTCCCAAATATTTCCTCCATCTCTAAGAGCTCCTGAGGGCCGAATGAATTCCACATTTGTCTCCTCCCAAGCTGTCACTGCTCCATCGGCAGCTGAGGCCCGGCTCGTCGACCAGACTCAGCGGGACGTGGATTCGCTCTGTCTCAGAGTCCCATGGGTGCTTAAACGTCCCGTTCCACCTGAGGCTCCTGCGGCCTGGCCTGGCCCCCGCTTGTGGACGGGTCTACCCCGGTGGTGCTTGTGGTGGACCACATGGAGCGCGCTGAGCTAAAGCCGCTGTCGACGTGTGGCGGTGTCAGGTTCTCCATCACCGCAGAGCTAAAGGTTGTCAGCGGGTCCGCAGAGAGTGACCTGACACAGGCCTTGGTGGTGTAGCGGTTTGCATAGCTGAGACGGGTTAGATTCCTGCACCCAGGGCAGATTTTGGGCGTAGTTCAGGCGGCCCCACTAGGCTGAGGCGACTTGAGGGTTGGAGGTCAAGACCTTTGCCTGACCAAAAGTATGGAAATTGTCTGAATTTGAATTTAGAAATGGATCACTCTAACACAGTGATCCTTAAACTGTGGTACTGTGCTCTATCTAGTGGTACACCAAAGAATCACTTGATTAATTTCCTATATTCAAACACAGTGTTACTGTTCAATCTGTGTAACGTTAACACTGGCCAAAAATAATAAGTATATTTGTTAAATAAAAACCTCTGCCTTGTTTTTAATGAATACTTAGGCCTACTACGCTACTGTATTTTACTGCTGGCCATTATTATTGGACTTGGAGAGCCACGTTTTTTCTGAGGTGGTAAATGGTGCAAAAATGTTTGAGAACCACTGCTCTAACAAAAGGCCCAAAGCATTGTTCCACTACGACCAGCAGAGGGGGCTAATAATTATAAACTGCCTAAATGGGCTGCAGAAGACCAACTCGAGGCTTAAAAGGTCCTGTGTTAATAGGCTGACCATATTCTGAAATCCCAAAAAGAGGACACATATATGCGTGCCAAGGCGGGCAGCACGCCAAGGCCGGGACTAGGTGAAAATTTGCCAATGATACTCAAACTTGCTTTATAAATAATATATTTTTTTAAATAAAGCATTTTTTCTCCTCTGTTGACAGCAGTGTTGGCGTTAGGAATTTTCAAAATGGGGTCCCACAGTAAATTTTTGGGGTCCCACTTTTTTGTAAGTGTTTTGAAAACAAATGACAAATGTATGCATTATCCTGTTATATCTCACATTCTATATTGTGTTTTGGAAAAAGGTTGTCCTAAACGTTACTTAATTCATTATAAAAAAATAATACAAAAGTAAACAAATGTGTATACATATGTAAATGTATTCAGTTATAAACATTCATTCACTTTCTTCTTTCCTTCATGGATCTAAACTTTACCGCTGCTGGTAGTTTTTTCTATGTTTTCATTTAATAAGTTGTAGGTGTATTTATTTCAGTATAAACGTGTAAAAAGTGTTTTGCCTGGGTCATGAAATGATGATAATGGTGTGCCAGGGCATACATACATTTTATATTTAACGCTTAAATCTCTGGAGTCTACATCAACTTCGAATCTATTCCTCATTTCAAAATGTTTTAGTTTTTTTTCTGTTGTTTTTTCTGTTTCTTTGTTTTCTGCCCTTTTTTGTCAAATAAAACTATGTTTTTTATGGCAAACGCACAAAATATGCAAAATCTTCCACCAAAAATATTTTTCAAAGTGGAATTTGATGTGAAGTAATCGGAACCTTTGATAGGTCAATAATTCGTAATAACATTGATTTTGATTCAATATTATGTTTTGAGCAATGACCGTTCGAAAGAAAAAACAACAACTTTGTTTTATTAGTCAACATTGCACCTTTTTCTATATTACATTTCACCTTTAAGCTTTTTTATTTCACTTTTGTTATGTTTTTGTTTATTTTAATAGTATTTTTAGAATGTGCCAGGGGCCTTTAAAACATTAGCTGTGGGCCACAAATGGTAAAAAAAATGTAAAAAAAATGTATAATCTGCGTCCTTTCTGATTTCAATGCGTTAAAAAGACACAAAAAGTGTGTTAACGCCAACACTGGTTGACAGTATAACAAAATAAGTCACACTTATATTCTGTAACATTCACAGTTTTGGAAAAAAAAGTGCAGAGGTAGAAATATTCAAAATAACCTCTTGTATTTAATGTAAACATAAATAATGCCTCAAAACAAGTTAATTAAATTTAAACAAAAAACAGCAGACGAGCTCTCGCCCTGCACAGCTGTTTTGTGCTTTGTAGTGTCCATATGGGCTTGTAGATCTTTATTTGCCACAGATACATACGTTCCTGCTTTGCACACAGTGCATTCTGCTTTCCATGTGTCACGGCCAGGACGAAAACACAAATACTTTTCCAGCAAATCATCCAAGAAGTTGCATTTACATTTCGGCATTTCTTGTTCTCATATCTCCACTCACTAGCTCTCTCGCTCTGTGTCTCTGCCCCTCCCTCACGAATGTTGCTACTTAACCCTGGACGTACATTGAAAATACACGCAACCCTAATTCAAAATGCCGGACATTTGAGGCATTTAAGAAACCCCGCCCGGACACCCCGGACACCCCCGCAAAAGAGGACATGTCCGGGGAAAAGAGGACGTATGGTCAGCCTATGTGTTAATGACTTTCTAACAGTACTTGTTAGCCAACAGGCTACCCCAGAATGATGTTGCAGTTAAAATGTGAGTATTATGTTACTGGCACTGCGTGGTTGACATAGCTACCCGATCCGTCACGCATGCAGAAATAGTCAACCACTTCCGTTCCCTACTGGACGACAGTTTTTCCAAAATAAATATATGTTACTTTTTTTCTTTTAAACAACAGTTTGCCAAAGTATCCACTGATAACCTAAAAATAATGACTAACCGCACTTTGAAAATCAAAATAACTTTTATCCATCCACATCGTCTGTTTTTGAAATCTGAAGCTGCCCTTTTCATATTACAGTGGTTACATTGCCGTGAATAAATAAGCTTGCTGTACACGCTCATAATTGAAGTAGTCCATTTTTTTGTGTAGATTACGTCAGACTAGTGCAGCGTTACAGTGTACATGTAACAAGTGGACAAAGTGCACATCACAGTTCATTAGCATTAAAGCCACACACACACACACACACACACACACACACACACACACACACACACACACACACACACACACACACACACACACACACACACACACACACACACACACACACACACACACACACACACACACACACACACACACACACACACACACGCACACTAGTGTGTTCTCAGTAAGACCTACTAACAGAGTGCCTTTAAACTGTGGCCAACACACTTCCAATCAAAAACTGGTAAAAAATAGAAGAAAATGCAACCTTTTATGCCTAAACGGGCTGCAGGAAAAAAACTGATCTGAAACTTCAACCACTAAGTTTTTATTTTATTATTATTATTATTATATATATATATTTTTTTTCATGGTTGATATCCTGAATATTTGAAAGTACGAATGAGAATTAGTGTTGTTGTACAACCTTTGGAGAATAATGGAATCACCAGATTCGGAGGATGTTCATTCAGTTTATTTTGTAGTAAAAAGTAGATAACAGCCCTGCGATGAGGTAGCGACTTGTCCAGGGTGTACCCCGCCTTCCGCCCGATTGTAGCTGAGATAGGCTCCAGCGCCCCCCGTGACCCCGAAGGGAATAAGCGGTAGAAAATGGATGGATGGAAGTAGATAACAGACATGGCATAAAACTGTAGTCATTTCAAATTGCAACTTTCTGGCTTTGAGAAACGCTAAAAAAGTCAAGAAAATAAATTGTGGCCGTAACAGTTTCATTTTTAAATCAGAGTGAAAAAAAAAAAGAGGAATCAGTCAATTCTGAGGAATTATGGTATCAAAAAAAACACCACAACACACCACTCATACTTTGTTGCACCACCTCTGGCTTTTGTAACAGCAAGTAGTCTCTGAGGCATTTACTTAAGAGTGACAAACAGAACTCTTCCTCAATCTGGCTCCAACTTTCTCTGATTGCTGTTGTCAGATCAGCTTTGCGTCATTGACCATTTTCTTCAATTTCTACCACATATTTTCAATTGGATTGTAATCCGGAAAGGTTTTATACTTTTTGCTCTATGGCAAGATGCACGATCATCTTGAAAATGGATGTCATCCTCCCCAAAAATTCTTTCGACTGAAGGAATAAAAGACATGTTCAAAATGTCAACATAAAGGTGTGCATTTATTGAAGATGTAATTGCCCTGTGCAGCGACATATCATCAATGACTGTGGAGATTTGCATATTTTCTTCAGGCAGTCGTCTTCATAAATGTCATTAACGGCACCATACCAAAGTTCCCAGCATCATCACCTTAAACAATGCATATTTACGATTCATCACTGAATATGACTTTTATCCAGTCATCAATAGTCCACCATTCTGCTTCCTTGGCCTATTGGCATCTTGTTTATTTCTGTTTACAGTAGGTGTTAATGATGGCTTTAGTTGAGCATTTATGTATTTTAATTCTATTTCCTTTAGTCACTTTCTTACAGTCCGACTCCAGTTTCTGCCCATTTGTCCATTTTGTTTTGTATTTTCTGTTTACTGCTTTACATTTTATGTCTTGACACTATGATATTGAAATATATATACCGTATATATATATATATATATATATATATATATATATATATATATATATATATATATATATATATATATATATATATATATATATATATATTTATTTATTTTTTCTTTACAAAATCTAATAACTGAATTAAGTCTGGGGATTCCATTTTTTTTTTTGCCAGGGGTTGTATTTTAATGATATAAATATGACGCTTTGTATCAATAAGTAAATAATAGCATTATTTTAGTAATATTACGCTTTGGATTTTAAATTACATAAAATGTATGTGTTTGTGTGTGTGTGTATATATATATATATATATATATATATATATATATATATATATATATATATATATATATATATATATATATATATATATATATATATATATATATATAAAATAAATAAATAAAATACCATTAAAGTACTTTTTTTTTTTTCATGGTCTCGACCAAAGCCAAAGAAAGAAACCTACATTTCTGTTAGTTTTCTGCCTCTCTCCCAGACAAGTCAGTGAAATAACTATACCGTAGAGACAAATTCTGATCTTTCCCATGAACATGCACCCCCCGCCCCCCTCCACTTTCACCGCGCTCCCTTTAGGCCTCAACGTAGTGACTCACTCATTTTTTTGCAGCAAAAAAACCTCAAAGGCAATGTTGTCATCAGCACCTGCTGAAGTGTGTTGATTTGTGTTGCACAGTACACCACACTATAGTATATTCCACTACACTTCAGTAGCAGTGTTAGGAAAATTACTTTATAAAAGTAATTATTTACAGTTAGTTGTTACTTTCCCAAAAAAGTAATTATTTAATAGATTTTATTAATTACTGGGGAAATATATTAATGCGTTATTTTTGTTTTTAACTTACATACATCTGGTGTATGGAGCTAAGAGATGTTTCATGAGAAAAGAGTGCGTGAGTGTGTGCCCGTGTTGCCAAGTAAAGAGTGACATTAGCGAGGGAGCGCTCATTGGCTATTTTAGTTCAGCATTGGTAGTTTGCGGAATGGAAGGAGATTGTTGACGACAGCACTGAGAAAATGTTTTCACTAATAGTTAATAAAGTGATTGAACTTGTGTGTGTGTGTGTGGGTGGGGGGGGGGGGGTGGGGGGGGGGTCCCTCATTCTCACAGGAATGAGGGAAAAATACAACCTGACCTACTTTACATAAAAGTAAATAATTAGATTACTTGTAGTTAGAGATAAATGCTTTAAAATGTAATATCGGAAATGATCTGTATCGTTTTTTTAATTATCGGTATCAGTATCGTTTTTTTTTTTGTTTTTTTTTATTAAATCAACATAAAAAACACAAGATACACTTACAATTAGTGCACCAACCCAAAAAACCGCCCTCCCCCACTTATTCACACAAAAGGGTTGTTTCTTTCTGTTATCAATATTCTGGTTCCTACTAGGGATGTCCGATAACATCGGCCTGCCGATATTATCGGCCGATAAATGCGTTAAAATGTAATATCGGAAATTATCGGTATCGGTTTTTTTATTATCTGTATCGTTTTGTTGTTGTTTTTTTTGGGGTTTTTTTATTAAATGAACATAAAAAACACAAGATACACTTACAATTAGTGCACCAACCCAAAAAACCTCCCTCCCCCCATTTCTTTCTGTTATCAATATTCTGGTTCCTACATTATATATCAATATATATCAATACAGTCTGCAAGGGATACAGTCTGTAAGCACACATGATTGAGCGTGCTGCTGGTCCACTAATAGTACTAACCTTTAACAGTTAATTTTACTCATTTTCATTAATTACTAGTTTCTATGTAACTGTTTTTATATTGTTTTACTTTCTTTTTTATTCAAGAAAATGTTTTTAATTTAGTTATCTTATTTTATTATTTTTTTTAAAAAGTACCTTATCTTCACCATACATGGTTGTCCAAATTAGGCATAATAATGTGTTAATTCCACAACTGCATATATCGGTTGATATCGTTATCGGTTGATATCGGTATCGGTAATTAAAGAGTTGGACAATATCGAAATATCGGATATCGGCAAAAAGCCATTATCGGACATCCCTAGTTCCTACATTATATATCAATATATATCAATACAGTCTGCAAGGGATACAGTCTGTAAGCACACATGATTGTGTGTGCTGCTGGTCCACTAATAGTACTAACCTTTAACAGTTAATTTTACTCATTTTCATTAATTACTAGTTTCTATGTAACTGTTTTTATATTGTTTTACTTTCTTTTTTATTCAAGAAAATGTTTTGAATTTATTTATCTCATTTTATTTTATTGATTTAAAAAAAGGACCTTATCTTCACCATACCTAATTGTACAAATTAGGCATAATAATGTGTTAATTCCACGACTGTATATATCGGTATCGGTATCGGTTCATATCAGTATCGGTAATTAAGATTTGGACAATATCGGAATATCGGATATCGGCAAAAAGCCATTAACGGACATCCCTACTTGTAATGCCGTTATTATGTAACGCCGTTTTTCCGAACAGTACTGTAAACTACACTACAGTACACTAAACTACACTAGTAAGTACACTACAACACAGTACACAACAGTACAATACAATACACTACACTACACCACACACAACACTACAACTGCACTACAGTACACTACACTACACTAAGTACTCTACAACACACTACACTACAATACACTACACTACATACACTACACCACACACACTACACTACACTACACCCCATTACAGTACACTACACTAAGTACTCTACAACATACTACACTACACTTACTACACTACAACACACTACACAACAGTACACTACAATATACTACACTACACTACAGTACAATAAGTACACTACAACACATTACACAACAGTACACTACATTACATTACACTACAATACACTACACTAAAATACAATACACTACAGTACACAACACTACCCTACAGCACAGTTCATTACACTACACTAAGTACACTACAACACAATACACAACACTACACTATAGTACACAACACTACACTGCAGTACACACCACTACAGTACAATAAGTACACTACAACACAACAAAGTACACTTCATTACACTACACTAAGTACACTACAACATGCTACACTACAATACACAACACTACACTAAACTACACTACAGTACACAACACTACACCGCAGTACACACCACTACAGTACAATAAGTACACTACAACACAGTACACTACACTACAATACACAACACTACATTACAGTACACTACACTACAATACAATACACTACATTATATTACAGTACACACCACTACAGTACACTAAGTACATTCCAGCACACTAAACTACAGTACAATACACTACATTACACTAGACTACAGTAAGTACACAATATTACACTACACTACACTACATTAAACTCCACCCCAATACACAACACTACACTATGTTAAACACACTACAGTACACAACACTACACTACAGTACGAAACACTACACTACAGTACACAACATTACACAACAGTACACTACAGCACACTACACTACACTACGATACAATCAACTACACTAGACAACACTAAGTACACATTACACTACATTACAATACAATACACTACATTACACTAGACTACACAAAGTACACTACAACACATAACACTACAATACACAACACTACACTACATTAAACTCCACTACAGTACATAACACTACACTACTGTACACAACATTACACTACAGCAAATTACACTACACTACAATACAATACGCTTCACTACATTAAACTCCACTGAGCTACACTACATTACACTAGACTACGCCAAGTACACTACAACACATTACACTACAGTACACAACACTACAGTACACAACACTACACTACAGTACACAACACTACAGTACACTAAGTACACACCAGAACACTAAACTACACTACAATACACTACACTACATTACACTAGACTGCAGTAAGTACACGTTACACTACACTACATTAAACTCCACTACAGTACACAACACTACACTATGTTAAACTCCACTACAGTACACAACATTACACTACAATACATTAAACTCCACTACAGTATACAACACAACACTACACTACAGTACACTACAGTACACAACACACTACAGTACACAACGTTACACTACATTAAACACCACTACAGTACACAACACAATATTACACTACAGTACACAACACTACACTACAGTACAGTACATAACATTACACTACAGTACACAACACTACACTACAGTACAGTACATAACATTACACTACAGTACACAACACAACACTACACTACATTCCACCACACTACAGTACAACACACGGCCTCTGTCACTTTGTGCCGCTTTCTTTGAAAGATCATCTCCGGCTTGAAATATGACATTTTGAAAGCTGTCCTCCTGGAAGTGATTTATGATGGCGAATCATTCGCAGCGCTCACTTCCTGTCTCCAGACTCTCTTCTCGTCTGTTTTATGCCGTCACGTCCCAGCGAGATGGACGCCTGTAGAATGTAGTGCAACGGTCGAGTTGGTCTTGTTCGCACATGTGCTTCACTGCGGGATGTTCCGTACCATTTCATCGTCCTTATTCTTATTTTTTTTAAAGCTTTTATTCAAGCACAAACTCACTTTGTTTGAGTCTCTTTATTACACCTGCACTATCTTACCAGAGCCATAAAAGACCCGGATGATGTTCACTTTTGATTGACATAGAGGGTCAAAACATTAGAAACAGTTCCTAGTATGACGACTTGCTGTAAAAAAACAAAAAAAAACAAAAATCAGTAGATTTTACGGTGAAAACCAGGCAGCTGTAAAACATACAGTGGTTTTTACACCAGAATAATGTAAATGGAAAAATTGTACCACAGTTCAGTCCAGTTTTTTACCGTAAAAGCTACTGTTGTTTACATTGAATTACCGTAAATGGAAAACATTTTATTTTTTATTTTCAAAGTAAAATTCCAGTGACTGAGCTGCTAGAATTCTACTGTAAAAAAAACACTTTGTTACAGTGCACTGCAAAGTACAACCCCAATAATTCCCATATTGTTACATCATTTAAACGTACATTACTATAGTATTAATCAACAATTTTGAAGAAGTCTCATAGAGTAGTGGAAGTGTGTTGTCCAAAATCTAGCCTTCCCAGCAAGCACAAGACATTAAAACATTGTTGAGAACTTGTTGAATTAGGTCCTGGCGTTGAGCAACTCAAACCTAACGTTGAAAAAACATGCTTTTTGATTACGTTTAATCAATGTTGGGTTTAGACGTTGATTTGACTGTTGAAATGTGGTAATTTTGCAACCAATTTTCTACAACACGAATACAACGTCGAAACAACATGCTTTTTGACAACGTTTATTCAATATCAGGTTGAGACATTAATTTGACCATTGAAATTTGGTAATTTCCCAATAAACGTTGTATCAATGTTCTTAATGCTGGATTGAAAAATTTTAAAAAGTGCTTTTCTACATTATGTGTGTCTGTAGCTTTAAAGGCCTACTAAAACCCACTACTACCGACCACGTAGTCTGATAGTTTATATATCAATGATGAAATCTTAACATTGCAACACATGCCAATACGGCCGGGTTAACTTATAAAGTGCAATTTTAAATTTCCCGCTATACTTCCGGTTGAAAACGTCTATATATGATGACGTATGCGCGTGACGTCAATCATGGAAACGGAAGTATTGGTACCCCATTGAATCCAATACAAAAAAGCTCTGTTTTCATCTCAAAATTCCACAGTATTCTGGACATCTGTGTTGGTGAATCTTTTGCAATTTGTTTAATGAACAATGAAGACTGCAAAGAAGAAAGTTGTAGGTGGGATTAGTGTATTAGCGGCTGGCTGTAGCAACACAACCAGGAGGACTTTAACTTGGATAGCAGACGCGCTAGCCAATGCTAGCCGCCGACCGCACGGATGATCGGGTGAAGTCCTTCGTCCTTCCGTCGATCGCTGGAACGCAGGTGAGCACGGGTGTTGATGAACAGATGAGGGCTGGCTGGTGTAGGTGGAGCGCTAATGTTTTTATCATAGCTCTGTGAGGTCCCGTTGCTAAGTTAGCTTCAATGGCGTCGTTAGCAACAGCATTGTTAAGCTTCGCCAAGTTGGGAATTATTAACCGTGTAGTTACATGTCCATGGTTTAATAGTATTGTTGATCTTCTGTCTATCCTTCCAGTCAGGGATTTATTTATTTTGTTTCTATCTGCATTTGAGCCCGATGCTATCACGTTAGCTCAAAAGCTAAAGAGCTTTGCCGATGTATTGTCGTGGAGATAAAAGTCACTGTGAATGTCCATTTCGCATTCTCGACTCTCATTTTCAAGAGGATATAGTATCCGAGGTGGTTTAAAATACAAATCCGTTATCCACAATAGGAAAAGGAGAAAGTGTGGAATCCAATGAACCCTTGTACCTAAGTTACGGTCAGAGCGAAAAAAGATACGTCCTGCACTGCACTGTAGCCCTTCACTCTCACTTTCCTCATCCACGAATCTTTCATCCTCGCTCAAATTAATGGGGTAATCGTCGCTTTCTCGGTCCGAATCTCTCTCGCTGCATTGTAAACAATGGGAAAATGTGAGGAGTCCTTCCTCCGGTGACGTCACGCTACTTCCGGTATAGGCAAGGCTTTTTTTTATCAGCGACCAAAAGTTGCGACCTTTATCGTCGTTGTTCTCTACTAAATCCTTTCAGCAAAAATATGGCAATATTGCGAAATGATCAAGTATGACACATAGAATAGATCTGCTATCCCCGTTTAAATAAAAAAAAATCATTTCAGTAGGCCTTTAATGCTATTGAGCTATGTTTGTCTCTCTGAGTGTGTATTCAAGAAGCTCTGTTGTGCACTTAATGCACTTTTTACATAAATGTAATCGCCCTGAGAAGGGAGATGATTGAGTATACAGATACGAGGACACAACTTCGTTCTGCTCACGTCTGTATTGACTGCAACAAATCAAACACCAAACATGTACAAGTACACAGTATTGCAACAAACATAAAATGCACTCTAGTATTATCATACGGATTTTACATTCAAATAATCGAGTAGGTTTTCCTGTTCTTTGCACTAATAGACTTTACCTTAGTGTAACAGTATTTGAAGATGTCTCAAGAAGTAACTACAAAGGTTCACCCAATACAGTAAGCCTATATTGTTTTAGTAACAAAAGTCACTTATCATTCATTAATATTAAACAAACTACACTGAATTAGTCCCAGAAACTGTAGTAAATACACATTTCATCAGCAATATACACAGATTAATAATTAACTACGCACAGTACCTTTCTATATATTTAACACTGTTGATGCAGTTAGCATCCGCTTCGTCATCGGCAGTGCAATTAGCTTTGGCATTAGCTTTGGCATGTATAAAGCCTTGTCGACTGAAAAGACACATATCATAAAAATATACTCTTTCAAACATGTTTCAACACTATAAAGATACATTCTGGGGTAAAACTATTTACATAAAGACACTTGTACCTGAGAAGGGAGATGTTTGAGTATACAGATACGAGGACACAACTTCGTTCTGCTCACGTCTGTATTGACTGCAAGCAGGAAGTCAGGTGTCCTCCATTATAGCTCCCAGCACAACGTGCCCCCTGCTGGAGCCGTCCAGTACTACAATGGCTCTTGGTAAAGGCCTACTGAAACCCACTACTACCGACCACACAGTCTGATAGTTTATACATCAATGATGAAATCTTAACATTGCAACACATGCCAATACGGCCGGGTTAACTTATAAAGTGCAATTTTAAATTTCCCGCCACACTTCCGGTTGAAAACTTCTAGATATGATGACGTATGCGCGTGACGTCAACGGTTGATACAGAAGTATTCGGACTCATTGAATCCAATACAAAAAAGCTCTGTTTTCATCCCAAAATTCCACAGTATTCTGGACATCTGTGTTGGTGAATCATTTGCAATTTGTTTAATGAACAATGGAGACTGCAAAGACGAAAGCTGTGGGTGCGATCGGTGTATTAGTGGCGGACTACAGCAACACAACCAGGAGGACTTTGAGGATAGCAGACGCACTAGCCGAACGACCTCACCTTGACTTCCTCCGTCTCCGGGCCGCCAACCGCATCGGTGATCGGGTGAAGTCCTTTGTCGTACCGTTGATCGCTGGAACGCAGGTGAGCATGGGTCGTGATGAGCAGATGAGAGCTGGCGTAGGTGCAGAGCTAATGTTTTTAGCATAGCTCTGTCGAGGTTCCGTAGCTAAGTTAGCTTCAATGGTGTCGTTAGCAACAGCATTACTAAGCTTCGCCAAGCTGGAAAGCATTAACCGTGTATTTACATGTCCAGAGTTTGGTAGTATTGTTGATCTTCTGTCTATCCTTCCAGTCAGGGACTTATTTGTTTTGTTTCTATATGCAGTAAAGCCCGATGCTATCACGTTAGCTCAGTAGCTAAAGAGCTTCACCGATGTATTGTCGTGGAGATAAAATTCACTGTGAATGTCCATTTCGCGTTCTCGACTCTCATTTTCAAGAGGATATAGTATCCGAGGTGGTTTAAAATACAAATCCGTGATCCACAAAAGAAAAGGGAGAGAGTGTGGAATCCAATGAACCTTTGTACCTAAGTTACGGTCAGAGCGAAAAAAGATTTGTTCTGCACTGCACTGTAGTCCTTCACTTCCGAATCTCTCTCGCTGCTGGTGTAAACAATAGGAAAATGTGAGCAGTCTTTCCTCCGGTGTCGTCACGCTACTTTCGGTAGGGGCAAGGCTTTTTTTTATCAGAGACCAAAAGTTGCGAACTTTATCATCGTTGTTCTACACTAAATCCTTTCAGCAAAAATATGGCAATATCGCGAAATGATCAAGTATGACACATAGAATGGATCTGCTATCCCCGTGTAAATAAAAAAAAAAAATTTCAGTAGGCCTTTAATGCTGGCATTACAATAACATTAGCTCCATATCATACAAATAATGGTGCTTTACTGTTGTCATTAACAATAAACATTTTTAAGTTGCGAATATAAAATGACATAGTAATACAACTCAAGAGCTTACTTAGCTACTTACAATCACTGTATTCTACTAGTACCTAAATTTACATCCTGTCACATATACACAATGTAACTCAGTCCAACATAATAGAGGTCATATATCGCACACAGCAACGTAACAGTAAAGGTGACCTATGATGAGTTTGCACTTTTCCGACCTATGAATGTTGCTATGGATACTTCTATTAAACATTGCCAAAGCGTCAAATCATAATCATCGTGAGCTTGCACGCAGTTTGGGATGCCTCCGCCCGCTGTGTTTTGCAGTCTTTTTTTAACGATGTGACGTCACAATGTGATGCCTCTGTTTCTTCAATCGAGGGTCCTGGAACACACCACAGTTATGTGCAATGAGCTGCAAAAGTGAATTTGGTACATAACTTTCTCCTATGCTGCCAAAAATAGATGATATTATATAATTATATTTTTACCTTTCTTCTGTCACCTCATCCTTGTCATGATCCGTTGTCGGATCATGTTTTGTTTAGTTATGTTCTGTTAGTTAGGCTGAACATATTCTGAAATCCCAAAAAGAGGACACATATATGCGTGCCAAGGCGGGCAGCACGCCAAAGCCGGGACTAGGTGAAAATTTGCCAATGATACTGGAACTTGCTTCATAAGTAATATATTTGTTTAAATAAAGCATTTTTTCTCCTATGTTGACAGTAGTGTTGGCGCTAGGAATTTTCAAAATGGGGTCCCTGGGACCCCATCAAATCATACAAATGGGGTCCCACAGTAAATTTTTGGGGTACCACTTTTTTGTAAGCGTTTTGAAAACAAATGACAAATGTATGCATTATCCTGTTATATCTCACATTCTATGTTGTGTTTTGGAAAAAGGTGGTCATAAACGAGCTCTCGCCCTGCACAGCTGTTTTGTGCTTTGTAGTGTCGATATGGGCTTGTAGATCTTTATTTGCCACAGATATACACGTTCCTGCTTTGCACACAGTGCATTCTGCTTCCCATGTGTCACGGCCAGGACCAAAACACAAATACTTTTTCCGCAAATCATCCGTGAAGTTGCATTTACTTTTCGGCATTTCTTGTTTTCATGTCTGTCTCCACTCACTAGCTCTCTCGCTCTGTGTCTCTGCCCCTCCCTCACCAATGTTTCTGTGTGCGCACCTTCACAGCTTGTTTTGTTTAACCCCTTCTTAACTTAACCCTAGAGTCTAGGGTCGGCAACCTTTATCACTCAAAGAGCCATTTTGACAAGTTTCACAAATGAAAGAAAACAATGGGAGCCTCAAAACTCTTTTGAAATGTAAAATGAAATAACACTGTATACAAAGCTTTTTATTGCTTTGTGCTATGTTTAAACCAGAGGTCTCAGACACGCACTTTAATATGACAGTTTAAGTTAGTGTGGCCCGCGAGATTTACATGAATGGCGTTCGACAGCGTCATAGTTGCCAATCCTCCCACTTTTCCCGGGAGACACCCGAAATTTGGGCATGATGGCACTGTCTTTAGTGCCCTCTACAGTCTGCTTAAACAGCTTACCTGCCTGGACACATGTTGAATGCATCTTCTGCTTGCACTCGAATATGACAGCAAAGCTTACTTGCTCAGCAGCCACACAGCTTACACTGACGGTAGCCGTAAATAACAACTTTAACACTGTTACGTTACAAATATGCGCCACACTGTGAACCCACACCAAAAAAGAATGACAAATACATTTCTGGAGAACCTCCGCACCATAACACAACATAAACACAACACAACAAATACCCAGAATCCCATGCAGCCCTAACTCTCCCAGTCTACATGCCCCTAGCACCAAACCCCCCCACACATCTCCCTCCCTCCCTCCGTGCGTCGGTTGAGGTTAGAGAGTTAGGGCTGCATGGGATTCTGGGTATTTGTTGTGTTGTGTTTGTGTTGTGTTACGGTGCGGAGGTTCTCCAGAAATGTATTTGTCATTATTTTTTGGTGCGGGTTCACATTGTGGCGCATATTTGTAACGTAACAGTGTTAAAGTTGTTATATACGACCACCGTCAGTGTAAGCTGTGTGGCTGTTGACTAAGTATGCCTTGCTGTCTCCCACATGTACAAGTTAAAGCTTCATGCAACATGAGGCCGGGCTGGCATGCTGTTTGTGCAAGTAATAGAGGATAGTATATGCAGCAGAGGTGTGGACTCGAGTCACATGACTTGGACTCGAGTCAGACTCGAGTCATGAATTTGATGACTTTAGACTCGACTTGACAAAATGTAAAGAGACTTGCAACTCGACTTAGACTTTAACATCAATGAATTGTGACTTCACTTGGACTTGAGCCTTTTGACTTGACATGACTTGCTACTTTCCCCAAAACCTAAAGCTTAAAAAGTTATTTGGGAGCGCTCCGTAGCTTTCATTTTGTACGTGTCTGTCTATCAGCGTGTGTGCTGCGTGTCAGCTGGTGTGCTCTCAGTACAACAGCCAATCAAATTAGATCTACATTGTTTTCATCACACAGCATTCATCCAATTAAATTGCAGGACAACCAATGAACAAGAGTTGTCAAACAACGCGCCAGTGAGAAAGATTTATACCAAAGTTGGTTTCGTTCGGGTATAAAAACTACGACTTGGTCAACGAATTGCCGTATGCAAATCACGCAGTTGGAATATTACAGACGGAGACGCAACAACTTCCAACTTCGTTCGACATTTGAAGTTGCACAAAGAAGGGTAAGTTTTGAATGTAAGCTAACGTTTATTGGCTAAGTAACATGACTTTTATTTGCTGTGTAGTTAAATCAGTGAGGCTGTAAACTCACTGCTAACGTTATAACCATAGACATCTTATAAGGGTACACAGCATCGAGCGCTACTGCCTACTGGCGCAGACGAGACGCGGGGCCGCCATCTTGGAGTGGTGATCCGCTCCACTCAGTGCAATTCATTTGGCAGGAGCAATGAACTGTCAACGCATTTAATTAATTTTACCTCACTGATTACCACTCATTTTCACGCGCTTTTTTGTCATACGTGTAGCTATGATAACGGACACATGTTTTATTATTCATAGTTTGCTTAACAGTAATAGAATATTCTTATATGCTATAAGTGACCAGACGTCCGAGATTAAAACTGGGAATATAATCCCAGAGAAGGGGAAAAAACGGTCAGCTATTTTTAAATTGAAGAAACAATATGATGACGTTATATATACATGCTACATAAACAATGTATGAATACATTAGATGTCTATATATCTTATAGACCGTATCTCTGTTGCTGCAGCAGCAGAGAGTTTATTCTGTCTTGACACTTTGTATTGATATGTTGTATTACATTCTTCCCTTAAATGATAATGTTTACAGTGATTGTTATATATGTATTTTTTATGTATGTCGCTTTGGATAAAAGCGTCTGCCAAATACTTAAACATATATAAACACCTGAAAGTCTTTATATCAGCTAAAACCACCAATCTGTTTCACTGGATTCAGAATAAAACCAAATTCTGTTTTACCCAACAATGTTAGTATTTGAATATTGTTACTTGAAGACTTATTCCTGGTTACAATTATACTGTTAAGAAAGTATTGTCTTATATTTTGCCTAAAATGAGAATGCATTATAATCAATGGCGGCTGGTGAATTTTGTTTTAGGTGAGGCTGAAAGTTTGTAAACCAAACCCCTGTAGGGGGGTCATCCTCCCCCAGAAGATTTATTTGTGATTTTCACATACAAATATTGAAGATCCTTGCTCCTTCTCAACTCTGTGGTAATGTTATTTTCATAAAATACAACCAATAGTACATTAATGTTAAATCTTACTTGTGAAAAGTAATCCCCCGATTCCTATTTTCAACAGTCCGCTCATTTGAGCAGGAAAACGCTGAACACCAGCCCGGCATCTTTGTTTTCTACCTGTCAACTGTCAGTTTAGGCTGCTCGCCGGCTCCTCATCACCACTTCAAGATGCAAATTGCTCGCGTCACAGCAACCAATATTGCGTCTACTTATAAGATGTTTATGGTTATAACGTCATTTCAAACACGGCAATATGTTGCGTCCACTGCAGTTTGCTACCTTATTCATACTTTTTGTCAAGTGATTTTTTAAGCAGGGTTGCATGAGGTACCTACAGGTAACGTTACGTTAGTCAATGTATCACACACAGTAACATAACGTTAGACGGCGGTCAGCAGCACCGCATATTTTAGCCACCTACAAAAAGACAAACATAGTCAAATAAAGGTCAGTTAAAATATATACTATATTAAGAATATGTGTACATATTGCATAGGGCCCTGACATCTAAAAAGTACAACTCTGTTCATTGTTATGTTCATGTATTTGTTATGTTTTTCATGTGTACGCACACATCAACACACATACAGTATGAGATGAGATCAATGAGATAAGGTAAGAACAGAATAGAAACTGCTGTGGAACTAGTTACAATGCAATATGCCATGGAAATACAATGTTAACACTTTTGTACAAATAAGTACAGTTGCACTTGTTTTTGCAAATGTGTTTATTCTGTAAAGGAATGAGTTAAATGTTTAAAATTGTTTAAACTATTAAAATTACTGGTTAATAGTGCTATTATGAATTGCAATGTCAGTACTATTTTCTTTCCTGCTATTTCAAATGCACTTGTTTTAATTAATAAATACAGCGGTTTAAAAGCATACACAATCTGTGTAAAAATATTAGTCTGTGGTCAAAAGGACTTGAAAGGACTCGAAACTCAAAATGCAGGACTTGTGACTTGACTTGAGACTTTCCAGTCTTGACTTTGGACTTGACTCGGGACTTGCCTGTCTTGACTCGGGACTTGACTCGAGACTTGAGGGCAAAGACTTGAGACTTACTTGTGACTTGCAAAGCAATGACTTGGTCCCACCTCTGATATGCAGTGCCATCACGGCACGCCCTTAATTTAGTTGTTAGGGGTTACCGATCCCTGCCCAAGACGTACATTGAAAATACATGCAAGCCTAACTCAAAATGCCGGACATTTGAGGCATTTAAAAAACCCCGCCCGGACACACACGCAAAAGAGGACATGTCCGGGGAAAAGAGGACGTATGGTCAGCCTATGTTAGTTTTGAACTTCCTTAGTTGTTTTGTGCACTTCGGGGGTTTGTTTTGGTCACCATGGGTACTAATTGGTTTCACCTGCCCCTGATTAGTGTTCACCTGCTGTTGAGCACTAATCAGAGAGCTATTTATTCACGTTGCTCGCCACACTCGGTCTGGCTTCCTTGTTTGCGGTATGCTATTGTTACGTTGGTTTATTCATGTTCTCGATTCCTGTGCTAAGTTGTTGCCTTAGCTTCCCGTGCGTTCGGCACGCTTTTTTTTTTTGTTTCTGTCTTTTTGGTACGGTGTATTATTTATGATTAATAAATCATATCCTACCTTCACGTTTTCATCCGGAGTGTCCGTGTTGCATCTGGAGGAACGATCCCGCATTAAGATGCGACTTCCACGTGACAATCCTTGTTCCAAAATGTTGTGCCGTGTGTGAATGCTTTTAGGTGACCTTTGACATCGTTATGACGTCTGTGATATGTGAAATTTGCCACTGTCCAGGTGGAACAAACCCTTTTGCTTTTTTTCGGTAGTTAGAAATTTTTAATTTGATTTCAAGCAACCTAATTATTAGGGGTGTCAAAACATTTTTTTTTTTTTAGAGTGAATCACGATTCTTATTTGTAACGATTCTTAATCGATTAAAAAAAAGAAGTAAATATAGATAGGTTGAATGGCAACACTAAATTGGGCCTAGCGTGTGAATCTGAGTGTGAATGTTGTCTGTCTATCTGTGTTGGCCCCGTGATGAGGTGGTGACTTGTCCAGGCTTTACCCCGCCTTCCGCCCATGTGTAGCTGTGATAGGCTCCAGCGCCCCCGCGACCCCAAACGGGACAAGCGGTAGAAAATGGATGGATGGATGGATATTTTTTAATCTGTCCTGTCCAGAGACTCAGGCAAATCTTATTGTTGATGTAGATGATCATATCTGCTGTATAGCTTTATTTTAGCTTTATTTTAGAAAAGAGAAGTTTGGGATACATCTCTTGTTGCCTTTTTAGTATTTGACTTCATTAAATGTTTGGGTTGATTTGAGAATCATTTTGACCCGAGAATCGATTCAGAATCGGATCGTTACCCCAATGAATCGAATCGAATCGTGTGATGCCCAAAGATTCACAGCCCAAATAATTATTGAACTTTCAAGGCTATATTTATCTGATATTAACATTTATGACGCAATTGTTTGTATAATTTACATATTTATATATATATTTACTAGACTGAGCTTTCGACCGTAAGTACAGATGGTGTTCCATCTTCTAGCCGTCTATAGCGGTTCTACTCGTATGGATTATTCATTCATCACTCCAAGCAACGTTTGTAAGTTTTACTATATAACTAAAACATTTTTTACTTACCAAACTGTCCAATGTGTGATGTCTGTAGGAGTGTTTCCATGCATTTTTGCACGTGCTATCCTAATGTAATGAAGCCAGCGTCGTTAGCATTAGCTAATATGGACATTCACGAGTGTCTCTGTTAGCATTATTAACTTACAATGGCATTCTTTTTGTATTTTTTGTCACCGTGGACTAATTGAGTCTGTTTAGCTGATTAGAGAGCTAGCTTCCGCAGCCAGTGGGTCCATGACGATGACTTCTGTTTTGTTTAATCTGCCGTTTTACTGCCGTGTTACAGGCACCATTTAGAAACAATCGAGGTATGTAAATAAACATTTACAAAATATTTATGTGTGAATAACTAATTTCACAATGGATCTGCGGCTAATAGTCCGGTGCGGCTAATATATAGAAAACATTTGTTTTTTTCTAAAAATGTTGTGGATTTCACATTTTGTTCTTTTGTGTTTTTGTTAGCTGAATAATTGAGCATAGCTAAATGTTTTTTGTTTTTTTTAAAGAAGATTGGAAAAGAGCGTCTCATCGGTTGTTCAAGGAACCTGTGATGGCGGCCTCAGTGGCCTGCTTCCCTCCCAAAATGTCGGCTCCGACCGCAGGCCCTCGGCTGACTCCCAATACTGTCTCTTCCTGGTCTGTAATGTCTTCGTTACCCAGCACGCCATAGGGTGTAGCACAACGCCGTAATGACCAACATTTAGGTCATTTCCTCCTCGTTGGACGGGGCTCGCCGTCGGTGGCTGGCCTGCCAGGGTGCAGCCCTGCGTTGGCAAATAGGGGACCCAGTTAATCTAATTAGAGGCTGGAGGAAAGAGGCCCAAGGGGGGAGTGGAACCGGGGCCCCGCTCCCTCTTTTCTCTGAACAAGTCAGCGCCACAAAATCCTATGTGGTAATGTCTGAGGGCCTAATTCTTCCGGAGGGGAGCGAGCAGGACTCGGTCCTGCAGAAAGCCACATCCCTGTCGGGGAACAGTGGGGAGAGATGATTTATGTCCCTCTTTGCAGAAGAAGAACTAAATCCAGCGACCTGCTGCAGGAGCCTACCATAAAGCAAAAGGATCAATTCAGAGCTGCTTCTTTTTTTGGAAAAGCCCCAAATGAGTTTGAATCCCCCCCCAAACGCCAAAACCAATGCCTTTGTTTTATGTCACTGAGACTTTTTACGATAGCGTTCCCATTCTTCAGAGCCAGGCGTGGTCGTCCGTCCCTCGACAAATGAGGTTCTGTCTCCCCAGTGAACCCGGGCCTCCGTGGGCCGATAATTAGGGTCTGGGCTTTGGAGCGGCGTGGGAGGCCCCCCCCCCCGGCCCTAACCCCCGGCCCCCCTGTTATAAAAGCGCTGCTAATTTGAGCCATAGAAGTTATTGGGGTTATTGCTTCTCTCTTTACCTCCAACTTGCAGTGCTGCACTCTCTTAGATGTCACACACACACATATTCTTGTATTTGTTACCTTCTTGAGACCTCTTTAGGACCACCCTTTCTAGATATATAAAGAGTTGTATTTCCAACATTAATAATACATACATACTTTGCAAATATAAAAAAACTTTTAGTCAATTTTTTATTTATTTTTTGTTTGAAATTGGTTTTTAATTGTCATTATTTACTTCAAGTTATTATAGTATGTCTCTATATACATATTTATTTTATTTTGTTGTATTCATTTTGGCCAAAGGGGGCACATTTCAATTTCTTGCACACTTGTTATTACATATGTTGGCCAGAGGGGAAGCACTCCAAATTTTTACACACACTTGTTATTTCATATGTTGACCAGAGGGGGAGCACTTTTAAAACCGACACACAGTCGATTTGAAAAATCCCTCCTTTTTGGGACAACCCTAATGTTGATAGATTTCACTACCAGGGGTGCAAATGAGATCTGTGTTTTTTTTTGTTGTTTTTTTTGTAATGTGCTTAAGGCCGATGACAAATGAGTCACGGACCACAGGTGGCCCCTGTGCCGCACTTTGGGCAACCCAGCTGTAGAAGCTAACTGTTAATGACCACTATAGTCTTAGTACCGTAGTGTATTTGTTCATCCTATGGTCACATATGGGACGCGGGTTGTCTTACGTCAGCACCGGAAGTCGTAAAATGAGCTGTTCACCTGCCGGGTTTTTTTGGGAATGAATAGGGAAGTCCTTCTTTATCTGCCGTCTTGTTTTATCATATATTGCTGCCTTTGCACCTGTCAATGTTTACTTTTGTATGCACATTAAATCAACAAAAAAACCTGACTTTGGAGCAATGTTAACAGACTGTAGTATTTGACTCTCTATTAGATGCAATGGTTTTCCGTATTGGGACCATGATTTCGGTCCTAACTTGTTCACTGGTTCTCATGTGGAAGGTACTTTTCCTTGTTGATGTCTCAAGAAGGGTAGAAATACGAGAACACACACACACACACACACACACACACACACACACACACACACACACACACACACACACACACACACACACACACGCACACACACACAGGTGCCTAAAGTTCACACCCGCTCTTGCTGCGATCACTTTCACGTCCTCGCATGCGTCCACAAATCACAGCCAGAATTAAAAGGGTCTGATGTTGACCAGTAAAAACATCGGCGAGGTTCATGTGTGACCCCGTGACCTCTCGCAGGAGAAAACACTTATCAGGAGCTTTGGACCACAAATACTATAGCTACACACTAAACACAGTTAACTGCACTGCATGATCCTGACTATCAAAGGATAACTACACTTTTTATTTATTTATTTTGCTTGTCATTCACAATCTCTATTTATGACTAGAACACATATTATTTATTTTTATGCATTCTAAACAGTGTTGGGACTAACGCGTTACTGTAACACCGTTTTTTTCGGCGGTAACTACTAGTCTAGCGCGTTATTTTTTATATTCAGTAACTCAGTTACCGTTACTACATGATGCGTTACTGCGTTATTTTACGTTATTTTTTATATAATATCGGCTAGAAACTGAGAAGATCTGAGTGTGTTTTATTGGAGAGCTGCAGTGTCGTCCTTCTGATTCTTCCTGTGTCACAAGGAAGAGAAGCGGCGCGCTGTGTGTGGGTGGGTGTGGGGCGGGGGGTGGGGGGGGCTTGTCTGTGTTTACGAACAAGACATCATGGCGGAGCCGAAGCCGAGTTTCTTAACATGGAGATATTCTCACTACTTACATTTTAGTTCAATGTAAGTTGTGTCTGGGTTCAAAGATCCTATCTGCTGCCCAAAACAGCAATTCAAATCTGCTGAAACTGCTACAAAAGCAGCATGCTTCGACAAAGCTAGTAAAGAGAGACACAGACTCCGATGCCACTTCACCTCCACCTCCACCACCACCTAAGGATTTTAACGGAGGGACTGCTAGCCAGGACAACATTGATAGAGCCATTGCAGCGTATGTGGTAGAAGGTCACCCGCTTTCAGGCAACTAATTAGCATGATACCGGGCGTCAAACGGCAAATGGCACAAAAACATTTTCCAAGTTCCTGGACACAGTGGACAGTGAGTACATAAAAATGGAAAGCAAGCTAAAGAAGACACTCCAAACTCTGCCTCTGCTCATCATTCAGCACTGAAGGTACACACACTCTGTCAATTATCTTATATACTCTTTCATTCTAGACTTCTAGAGTGTTTGATTATCACATCACTCTAAATGTATAGACTACAAAGTTCACAAACATAAAGAGGGATCCTAGTGGGCCAGGCCAATCTTTCCTTTACTCTAAACTAAAACTGGGGAAATGCGTAGAGGGTTCAGGGCTTCAGTACAGTGTTGATCTCCTGAAGACATGATTTTATTTCACAATTGAGAGAAAAAAAGGTCTGGTTAGGCGTGTACATAGCAGTATGTGTGCGGCATATGGTGACATGACATATAATCATGTCATGTGTGCCTTCCTTGTGTGAAGCCAGGTTTACAGCTATGTTGTGACATGTTGTTATTATACGGTATGTTACAGCTATTTAAAATAGTTTTGTCAATTTGTTCTGGCCCAAAATAAATTGGCCCTTTGAAACATATATTTGTCTTTGTGTGTTGTATGTAGACCACATTGCTTAGCAGAGTTCAGTGATGCAATTGCATGTCAAGTTGATCAACAAATTGTATTGTTCTCCAGTGCAATAACAGTACTGAAATGAAGGCTAAAAGGGCATTAATAAGAGCGTTAAAAAAAAAGAAGTAACTAAATAGTTACTTTTCACAGTAACGCATTACTTTTTGGTGTAAACAACTGAGTTAGTAACTGAGTTACTTTTGAAATAAAGTAACTAGTAACTGTAACTAGTTACTGGTTTTCATTAACTAACCCAACACTGATTCTAAATAAACGTTTGCAAAAGTCAGCTAACAACAGAGTCAATAGGGGCTCCTCTATTGTGCACATAAAGCCCTCTAAAAATACTTCCAAAAACAGCCAACAATACTCAATTTACATCTTTTTTTTTCAATTTACATCTCATGACCTGAATATCAACCGAGTATTAGCGATATTGTTATTTTAAGCGCTAACGCAGACAAACATTTTTTAGCGGCGTCATGATCACAGAGAGCTAACTAGCTTATGCTGCTATATTGAGCCGATGAGCTGCTGCTGCTGCTGTTGCTTAGCCTCTAAACTGGTAAAAGTTCATTCTAGATTATAAATCATGCCGCTCACCAGGATAGTAGAAGGTTGTGGACATAAACCGAGAAGTTGATCAACTTTGACATCCAACTTTAGACCCGAAGATGGCGAAAAAGACACAAAAAGATGCTGGTTTGCAGATTTCGTGAGGATTATGATTACTGTATATTCCGGACCAGTGGCCGCGCCGACTAAATTTTACAAGATAATTATTTTTACTATATATAAGCTGCAGACATATACGTTGTGAAATGAGTTATTTACACAGAATGATTTTGTAAATTTTTATTTACATACCTTTAATTGTTCCAAACAGTGCCTGTAACATTCAACGCTTTTTCGATTACACATGCACCTCCTGGTACCCCAGCACCTCCAAAACCCTCAAATCTAGACTCCAAACATCCCAGAACAAGCTAGTCAGATTACTTCTAGACCTCCACCCCAGATCACACCTCACTCCTATCCACTTCTCCAGAGTGGGCTGGCTCAGGGGGGAGGACAGACTAAAACAACTTGCACTGAGCCTAGTCTATAAAATCCGCTACACCTCCCTGATACCGAAGTACATGTCAAACTACTTTCATCACGTAAATGCCATAACCACAAAACCAGGGGGAGCTCCACTAACCACGTTAAACCCAGATTCCAATCTAGCAAAGGTCTTAACTCATTCTCCTTCTTTACCACATCAATATGGAATGCACTCTCAACAGGTGTAAAAGAAAGTGTAATTTTCATTTCTCAGATGATATAATTGTTGATGACTGAAGTATGCTGATATCAACCAACCCCCCCCCCTTTCCTCCACATCCACCCCCCGGATTGTAAATAATGTAAATAATTCAATCTATATACTCTGATGATTAACTTGTGTGATGACTGTATAATGTTGATAGTATATATTTGAATTGATTAACGTGGACCCCCGATTTAAACAAGTTGAAAAACTTATCCGGGTGTTACCATTTAGTGGTCAATTGTACGGAATATGTACTGTACTGTGCAATCTACTAATAAAAGTTTCAATCAATCAATCAATCAATCAATCAATCAATCAATCAATCAATCAATCAATCAATCAAAACACGGCAGTAAAACGACTGATCAAACAAAACAGAAGTCATCGTCATGGACCCACTAGATGCGGAAGATATCTCTCCAATCAGCTAAACAGACTCAATAACTCCACGGTGACGTTTTGGTGAATTTACTGAGGAATTTGTGAAACTGAAACAACACAAAAAGAATGCAATTGTAAGTTAATAATACTAACACAGACACTCGCTAACGTGTTAGCGTATTAGCTATTGCTAACGCCGCTAGCTTCATTACATTACAATAGCACGCACAAATATGCATAGAAACACTCCTACAGACATCACACATGGGACAGTTTAGTAAGTAAGAATTGTTTTAGTTCTATTGTAAAACTTATAAATGTTGCATTAATGAAGAATCCTTTCGAGCAGATGCTATTGACGGTTTTACTTCCGAACTTTTATTTTTGTCAGTAGACTCGCTGGGGAAGAGCTCAAAACCACATCATGGCTGACGGTGAGAAGACGCTTTTGAAGGGGAGGCACGTGAAGTGAAGTGAAGTGAATTATATTTATATAGCCCTTTTTTTCTAGTGACTCAAAGCGCTTTACACAGTGAAACCCAATGTCTAAACCAGTGTGGGTGGCACGGGAGCAGGTGGGTAAAGTGTCTTACCCAAGGACACAACGGCAGCGACTAGGATGGCGGAAGCAGGGATCGAACCTGGAACCCTCAAGTTGCTGGCACAGCCACTCTACCAACCGAGCTATACCGCCCCAATAAGACGTAAATAAGACCGCCCACAAAACCGTGCATCCTGAAGAGACGTCAGAAAGCGGCTTGAAGATGGTCTGTTAAACATAACCTATGCAAAGTTTTGGCCTAAGAACCACCATTACGTGTTATTCTCAATTGAGGTACATGTACAATACGTGGTACGCCAAAGAATCACTTGATCAAAGTGCAGTGTTTTTTTTTTTTATATTCAAACACAGTGTTACTATTCAAGCTTACAGTGGCCAAAACGGTTAAAAAATAATTTTAAAATAAAACTCTTTACTTTGTTTTTAATTATGGATTATCGGACTGCCGATATTATCAGCCGATAAATGCTTTAAAATGTAATATCGGAAATTATCGATATCGGTTTCAAAAAGTAAAATGTATGACTTTTTGAAACGCCGCTGTGTACACGGATGTAGGGAGAAGTACAGAGCGCCAATAAACCTTAAAGGCACTTCCTTAGCGTGCCAGTCACATAATATCTACGGCTTTTCACACACACAAGTGAATGCAAGCATACTTGGTCAACAGCCATACAGGTCACACTGAGGGTAGCGGTATAAACAAGTTTAACACTGTTACAAATATGCGCCACACTGTGAACCCACACCAAACAAGAACAACCTCCTCATGCTCTCTCAGGGAGAGCATGTCCCAAATTCCAAGCTGCTGTTTTGAGGCATGTTAAAAAAAATAATGCACTTGGTGACTTCAATAATAAATATGGCAGTGCCATGTTGGCATTTTTTTTCCATAACTTGAGTTGATTTATTTTGGAAAACCTTGTTACATTGTTTAATGCATCCAGCGGGTCATCACAACACAATTATGCATAATAATGTGTTAATTCCACGACTGTATATATCGGTATGGGTTGATATTGAGTTGGACAATGTCCAAATATCGGATATCGGCAAAAAAATAATTATCGGACATCTCTATTTTTAATAAATACTTAGGCCTACTATGCTACTGTATTTTAATGTTGGTTATTATGGTGGTGCTTGGAGAGCCTAGTGTTTTCTGAGGTGGTACGTGGTGAAGAACATTTCAGAAGCACTGATGTAGACCACAAGGAAGTGCTTTAAATGTTGAAAAAAATATGTAACATGACCCCTTTAAAACGTCAAATGCGTATTTCTTCATTTGAAAGTCATTGTCTTCGTGTCGCGTGGTTCTCGTCCCTGACTGAAAGTCTGCAAACGCCTCTTTGGAAGAATCGTGCGTTGTCGCGATTAAAGTCTCCAGATGCCACACAGAAAGCAGCCAAAAGTTTTTAAAAAAAACACCAAAAAAAATACAAAGAAAGCCGTCAACTGGTGAGGGCTTTTTGTCCGCGGCTGCGCTTTCTTGTGGAGAGCAAGCAGGAATGTCGGCCATTTTCCATCAGCGACTGTGTTTACAAGGAAATGTTCCGCTGATGTGGGAAAGATTTATTACTTATTTACGCTCCGGCTCCCCCGCCAGCCTTTTGTTGCGTTGATCACTTTCGATGCCTCGCGCCAGACCGCGAACAATCCCCAAGAATGTGTGTAGTGTGTGTGCGTGTGTGTGTTGCGGTTTTGTTGATGTGAGTCTACTCAAGCTTGTGTGCATTGTTGTTGTGTGTTCCTCCTCGTCACACAGTGTTTAACTCGGTGTGTCTTCAGGCGTGTTTGTGCCTTGGCTGGCGTGGGTCCCGCCTCCTCCTCATGTGATTATTGGTGGATTGTAATCAGCCTCTTAAAGGATCAATCAGGCGGGAGATAAACACATCCTGCTTGTGTAACACTTCATTAGGAGGGAAAATGGAGCAATTGGGCTGATGAATTGTGGAAGAACATCAATTCTCTGTGTTGCAAACCCCATGCCCTTTTTTATGAGTCTTAGCACGGGAGGAAGCGTATTTATTTTGGTTATCTGCAACGTTTATGATTTGTTCGGAAGTCTAATGTAATTTCGGCACTGGTGTGCTAACACGCGCTAAGGAAGTTTGAGTTTATTTCGAACATGCAAGCATACAACATGATACATCACAATTTCCAGTTTCTTTTCAACATGTTCGAAAAGGAGTAGGAAGAAGCAGAGTTTATTTAATCCTACCCCTTTTCTTTACATAACAGTTGCAAAACTTTTTGTTCACTTCCTGTTCACAATTTTTTCACAATAAACTCCATAAGTAATCACAATAAAAATAAATAAATAAATAATAGTAAGAATTTAATAATAATAATTGGTGAAGTAAGTCATATTTCATATGATGAGATAAGTAAGATTACTTTAAGAATGAATGAATGGATGGATGAAATAAATTGAGAATGTTTGTCATGGTTCTTCTTCTTTGTACTTTGTAAACACTTTAAGTTTGAAGAGTTTCTTGAAGTGTATCATATTAGTACATTGTTTGATTGCTTTGCTTAATCCATTCCATAATTTAATTCCACATACTGATATAGTGAAGGTCTTAAGTGTTGTACGTGCAAACAAATGTTTTAAATTACGTTTTTCTCTAAGATTATATTTCTCCTCTTTTTTTGAGAAGAATTGTTGTATATTCTTGGGTAGCAGGTTATAGTTTGCTTTGTGCATAATTTTAGCTGTTTGCAAATTCACTATGTCGTGGAATTTCAGTATTTTTGATTCAATAAATAAAGGGTTTGTATGTTCTCTATATCCAACATTATGTATTATTCTAACTGATCTTTTTTGTAACACCGTTAATGAATGAAGTGTACTTTGGTAATTATTTCCCCATATTTCTACACAGTAGCTCAGATATGGTAACACTAGTGAGCAGTAGAGAATATGAAGTGATGTTTTGCTTTATTCATTATTGACGTGTTTCTTGCAACTTTATGTTGTATATTTTTTACGTGAGATTTCCAGTTCAATTTATCATCAATCATTATACCTAGAAATTTGGTTTCGTTTACTCTTTCAATTTCTATTCCGTCTATTTGTATTTGTGTTTGACTTTCTCTTCTACTGTTACCAAATAGCATTATTTTAGTTTTACTAAGATTCAACGATAGTCTGTTTTTGTCAAACCATCTTTTTAATTTGTTAATTTCTTCTGTTATTATTTGTATTATCTCCTGTGTGTTCTCTCCTAAACAAAACGCTTTTGTATCATCCGCAAATAATACTAACTTTAAATCTTTTGTAACTTTACAAATGTCATTTATATAGAGATTGAATAATTTAGGTCCTAGTATTGATCCCTGAGGTACACCACAGGATATATTTAGCGTTGTAGACGTGTGTTTGCCTAGCTTCACGTATTGTTTCCTGTTCGTTAGATAATTTCTTATCCAGTTTAAGACTAACCCTCTGATGCCATATCGTTCTAGTTTTTTGATTAAAATATTGTGATTAATAGTGTCAAATGCTTTAGTTAGATCCATGAACACTGCTGCTGCACATTTTTTACTGTCTATTGCATTGGTAATTTCTTCTGTAATTTCAATTAAAGCCATTGAAGTTGAAACATTAGCTCTGTATCCATATTGGTTCTCTTCGAGTATTCTATTTTTATTTATGAAACTCTCTAATCTGTTATTGAACAGTTTTTCAATGATTTTAGAAAATTGTGGAAGTAAAGAAACAGGTCTATAATTTGTAAATTGATGTTTGTCTCCAGTCTTATAAATTGGTGCAACTTTAGCTATTTTAATTTTGTTTCAAACAGGTTTGAAATGATAGGTTACTAATATACATTAATGGTCCTGAGATCTCTTCTATAACCTTTTTTATCGTTTCCATATCAATTCCGTTACAATCAGTTGAAGTCTTAGATTTACATTTTTTCACGATTGTAACTATTTCCTCCTGTGTCACATTACTGAGGAACATGGAGTTGGGATTTCGCTCTATGGTATCATTATAGTCCTCGATTGAAACTGGGTCTGGAATCCTTTCTTCCAATTTTGGTCCAATATTTACAAAATAATTATTGAAGCTTTCAACTACTTCCTTTATGTTGTCATTTTTTTTATTTTCATCTAAGAAGTATTGAGGGTAGTCCCTCTTAGTTCCATTTTTAATAATGCTATTGAGGATGCCCCATGTTGCTCTCATATTATTTTTGTTCCTGTCCAATAAATCACTGTAATATTCTTTTCTACATGATCGTAGTATGTCTGTTAACTTGTTTTTATACTTTTTGTACTTAATTTCTGCCTCTATAGTTCTTTGTGCTATAAATTTTCTATATAGTGTATTCTTCTTCTTACAAGCATTTTTAATCCTTTTGTCATCCATGGTTGATTATTCTTTCTCTGCTTGTTACTGAGTTGTATCCATGGACAATATTTGTCATAAAGTATTATGAACTTGTTTAAGAAATGTTCATATTAGCAGAGATGTCTGATAATTTCTTTTTTGTCGATATCCGATATTGTCCAACTCTTAATTACCGATACCGATATCAACTGATACCGATATATACAGTCGTGGAATTAACACTTTATTATGCCTAATTTTGCTCTCCCTGAGATAATCCTGATACCCACTACAACTATGGGAAATACTATACTTTGACTTTCACAAAGTGCATTATTATTTTTATTTTTTTAAACATGCCTCAAAACAACAGTTACAAACACAATGAAGGCACACGGCTTCAGTCCAGAGTATACTAGAGTAATAAAGTAAACAATAACATAGTCCTCCTTTAGTGCAAGACTGCCTGGCATACTGTATAACAGGAAATTATAAACTGGGCTCAATCTGCCCTGCTCTAACGTATTTGTATGAGTAACACAAATGGGCTGCAAGCTAGTGGTGAGTGCTTGAAGTGGCCTAGCAGTCAGTCAGAGCTTCTGAAATGTTGCGTTGAGACGGGGCACCTCCGTTCACTGCAATCTGGAAAGTGTGCGCCATGCAGGGCAGACTAGCCACACCAAACTCCACCGTAGCTTTTGCCATACTGCGTGCGTTGTTCCTCACCACAACGTGGGCTTTCGCCTTGGGGTGTTTTTTGTTGTATTTTTGTTTTTTCTCGGCGGAGTCTATAAGCGACAACTGTGTGGTACTACTTTTTTTCAGTGTTTGCTTTTCATCCATCTTCCGCTTGTATTCATCGTGTATCTTCTTATGATTCTTGAAGAGGTGGGAGATCTAATTGCTCGTATTAAAGGCCTACTGAAACCCACTACTACCGACCACGCAGTCTGATAGTTTATATATCAATGATGAAATCTTAACATTGCAACACATGCCAATACGGCCGGGTTAACTTATAAAGTGCAATTTTAAATTTCCAGCTAAACTTCCGGTTGGAAACGTCCATGTATGATGCGTATGCGCGTGACGTCACGACGGCAACGGAAGTATTCGTACCCAATGTGTCACCATACAAACTGCTCTGTTTTCATCGAACAATTCCACAGTATTCTGGACATCTGTGTTGGTGAATCTTTTGCAATTTGTTTAATGAACAATGGAGATTGCAAAGAAGAAAGTTGTAGGTGGGATCGGTGTATTAGCGGCTGGCTGTAGCAACACAACAAGGAGTACTTACTTGGATAGCAGACGCGCTAGCCGATGCTAGCCGCCAACCGCATCTGTGATTGGGTGAAGTCCTTCCTCGCGCCGTCGATCGCTGGAACGCAGGTTAGCACGGGTGTTGATGAGCAGATGAGGGCTAGCTGGCGTAGGTGGAGCGCTAATGTTTTTATCATAGCTCTGCGAGGTCCGGTTGCTAAGTTGCTAAGTTAGCTTCAGCGTCGTTAGCAACAGCATTGTCAAGCTTTGCCAGGCTGAGAATTATTAACCGTGTAGTTACATGTCCATGGTTTAATAGTATTGTTGATCTTCTGTCTATCCTTCCAGTCAGGGATTTATCTATTTTATTTCTATCTGCATTTGAGCCAGATGCTATCACGTTATCTCAGTAGCTAAAGAGCTTCGCTGATGTATTGTCGTGGAGATAAAAGTCACTGTGAATGTCCATTTCGCGTTCTCGACTCTCATTTTCAAGAGGATATAGTATCCGAGGTGGTTTAAAATACAAATCCGTGATCCACAATAGAAAAAGGAGAGTGTGTGGAATCCAATGAGACCTTGTACCTAAGTTACGGTCAGAGCGAAAAAAGATACACCCTGCACTGCCTCTCTAGTTCTTCACTCTAACGTTCCTCATCCACGAATCTTTCATCCTCGCTCAAATTAATGGGGTAATCGTCGCTTTCTCGGTCCGAATCGCTCTCTCTTACCTCCTGTGACGTCACGCTACTTCCGGTATAGGCAAGGCTTTTTTTTATCAGCGGCCAAAAGTTGCGAACTTTATCGTCGTTGTTCTATACTAAATCCTTTCAGCAAAAATATGGCAATATCGCGAAATGATAAAGTATGACACATAGAATGGATCTGATATCCCCGTTTAAATAAAAAAAAATCATTTCAGTAGGCCTTTAAAGGAAGACGTCTTGGTTCTTCCTCGCATAACCAACTTTTTGCAGTCATTGCAAATTGCCAGTTTTTTATCCGTCAGACACACTTTAAAATAATCCCAAACCATAGACATGGTGTTGTTAGACAGTCACCGAGCTCCCTGGCTTGTTAGCCACGGCTACAGCACCGGCAACAACACACTCTTGTTGTTGTTATGCTCCGCTCACGGCGGTTTGATGAGGTCATCAAGCGTCGCCAGTAAACCTCTCATGCTGCAGTCGTCAACTCCTGTGTTGTGTGTGGGAGAGGGAAGAGAGGAGAGGGGAGAGGCTTCTGACTCGGATATGTACCGCTCCGTACAGCGGCGTTTTAAAAAGTCATTAATTTTACTTTTTGAAACCGATACCAATAATTTCCGATATTACATTTTAAATCATTTATCAGCCTGCCGATATTATCCGACATCTCTAGTCTTTGCCATTAAAATTGAATGTGCCAGTCTTTTGTTGAGTCCTACAAAGTGTTTATAGGTAAGTATTGTACTTATTACACACCAGCTGTTTGACGGTAACATGCGTCTTAGTTGTACTTTTCATGACCAAATGTGGAGGTATTGAAATTGCTCATGCTATTCAGTAGCATGTATATGGCATATCCAATGTAAATTAGCATCAAACTAGTGTATTTTGAACAATAAAGCTGTCACAAATTGGCATGGTAAAGTGTGTTTGTGATCCCAATACGCGGAAACAGGAAGCACGTGCAAGTAAGATGAGTTTTTAAACCATTGACTAGGCAGGAATAGAAATTAATCGTGCCGCACGGGAAGCACAGGAAAAGCTGTGCTATAGTTTAGCAAAGCAACAAACGTCCATGTCTTTAGTAAAGTCGGATATAATCAGCGTGAAGCGTTTAGCAAACAGTAAGCAACGTCAAACGTAAATAATGGTCCTGCGCCGACTGGATGGCGAGACTGGTCTATAAAGGGGCTTGCCTGGGATTGGCCACAAGTGCGTGTCCTAATCACCAAACAGAGGCTGGTGTGCACACTCAGTGCTCCTAGCAATGAGAAGGTAACCTGCTCAGTGGCCTTGTGGTTAGAGTGTCCGCCCTGAGATCGGTAGGTGAATTTTAACCCCGGCCGAGTCATACCAGAGACTCTAAAAATGGGACCCATTACCTCCCTGCTTGGCACTCAGCATCAAGGGTTGGAATTGGGGGTTGAATCACCAAAAATGATTCCCGGGCGCGGCTACCACTGCTGCTCACTGCTCACCTCACCTCCCAGGGGGTGAGGGTGAAGGGTCAAATGCAGAGGATAATCTCACTACACCTAGTGTCTGTGTGACAATCATTGGTACTATAACTTTAACCAATTTAAGAAATATGTAACAAACAATACAATGACATTTTGTTATTATAAACACGTAAAAAAGTAAATTGGAAATATTAATTTTGAGAAAAGTTACTATTGATAAACTTTAGTGTACACGACAATTATGTTGGCTATGATTATGTTGCCATAATAGAACTCATTAATAGTTTTTAGGCTATTTTCCCCAGAAAGTTTTTTGCTTGATGGAAAAGAGAAATAAAAAAACAAACGCAGAAGCTGTGTTTGCGTGTGTGTGTGTGTGTGTGTGTGTGTGTGTGTGTGTGTGTGTGTGTGTGTGTGTGTGTGTGCGTGTGTGTGTGTGTGTAAAAACAACATTGTGTGTATGATTCATACTGTATGGGATCAAAAAGGATTGCAGCTATAGTAAAGTCAACAACATCTCCACTACTTCCACTTCCCTGCAGACCTCATTCAGCAAAAAGGGGATTTCACACCAAAAAAGCCCCCCAAATTTTTTTGCTTCTTTTGTTGCCAAAGAATTCCAAAATTCTCCCACTTCTGTAATTTTGAACAGATTATGTTATCAAGAGACACTTCCTCTCTCAGCAACACATCATTGAAATGTGGACAAATTGAGACGTTCTTCTGGAAAAGTGTGTGGGATCTTCCCACGCTGCTTCCTGTGCGACTTTGACAACACCTCAATTGTTTCCTGCTGGAGTGATGAACAGCACCAATGCTGACTGTGGAGCTCCAGGTGCTGCTTCCTTCTCCTTCCAGCTCCCTTCCGCCTCTTTTGCTTCCGGTCTTTGGATTCCTGCATTAAGTTCTTGAGCAACATTTGGCTCAACTTGCTCCATGGATGTGTTTTCATCTGCGAATAAATCTGGAATCCCTTCACGGAGAGCGGTTGTGAAGATGTTTCCTTTGTGTGGCCGTAATTCCCTTTGGTGGTAAAGTCAGAGTTTGATGTGTGATGACAATTTACAGCTTAAGGACAATGGTAGGAAAGAAGGTGTTATTTTTGTTTTGCCGCACATTTTTTTATCCCAGTTGGACCTCGGCGTACTGTAAGAAAAAGTTCTGGGAGGCAGGAAGTTGTCGAACAAACCCAACCTTGTTGAACACGCACAGTAGCATGCAATAACAAGCAGAATTTAACCTATAATAAAAATAATATTAACAGCCGAAAACCACATATGTATTTTCCGGGCTATAGAGTGCACCGGTTCATAAGCCGCACCCACTAAATTTTATATATATATAGATATATATATATTCACAAATGTGTACTATATATATATATATATATATATATATATATATATATATATATATATATATATATATATATATATGTATATATATATATATATATATAATGTGTATATAATGTGTATATATACATACATATATGTGTATATATACATACATATATATGTATATATACCTATATCCATACATATATATATACATACACATACATCCTATATATATATATATATACATTTATATATACATGTATGTATACATATGTATATATATACATTTATACATACATATATATATAATATATATATATCTTTATATGTATATATATATACATATATATATATATACACATTTATATACAGGTATACACACATATATTAATATATATATATATATATATATATATATATATATATATATATATATATATATATATATATATATATATATATATATACATACATACATACATACATACATATATATATACACATTTATATATACATATATATACATGTATATACATTTATATATACATATATATATACATATATATATACATATATATATATATATATATATATACACATATATATATACACATATATACATACATATATATATATATATATATATATATATATATATATATATATATATACATATATATATATATTTATATATATATATATATGTATGTATATATATATATATATGTATATATATATATATATATATATATATATATATATATATATATATACATATATATATAATATATATATATATATATATAATATATAAAAATCGATTCGAATTCGAATCGCGATCCTCACGTTGTGCGATTCAGAATCGATTCTAATTTTAAAAAAAATCGATTTTTAATTTTTAATTTATTTATTTAAATACTTTAAAAAAAAAAAAATTAATCCAACAAAACAATACACAGCAATACCATAATAATGCAATCCAATTCCAAAACCAAACCCGACCCAGCAACACAGAGCAATTGAGATATATATATATATATATATATATATATATATATATATATATATATATATATATATATATATATATATATATATATATATATATATATATATATATATATATATATATATATATATATATATAATAATCAATTTCAGATCTACTCGTTGATTGTAAGTTTAATTCTTTGTTGTTTTTTTGTATGTTTGTTTTATGCCCCTTTTCAACGAAAACTTAGTGTTTTATATGACAAAATTTTCCCCCAAAATATCTTTCGAACAGGAATAACTGATATAAAGTAATTCTCGCCTTAACTAGGTCAATAATTCATAACAACATTGATTTTGATTTACTCCTGATTTTTTCACAATGGCGTTTTTTTTTTATCCAACAAAAATTCTTAAGGATTCAAAGGGCCCCACTCATGAAAGTGTTAAAAATAAGTCTTACATAATTTTTGTACTTTCAACGCCTAAATCCCTAGATCATTTTCAAAGAAAACTTAGTGTTTTGTATGGCAAACACACAAAATATCCTACATTTCCCACCAAAACATATTTCGAACTGAAATAACTGATATAAAGTAATTGTCGCCTTAACTAAGTCAATAATTCATAACAACATTGATTTAGATTTATTCCTGATTTTTTCACAATGGCGTTTTTTAAATTTTTTTATCCAACAATAATTCTTAAGAATCCAAAAGGGCCCCACTCATGAAAGTGTTAAAAAAAAGTCTTACATAATTATTGTACTTTCAACGCCTAAATCCCTAGATCAACTTCAGATTCAAATGTTTTATGATTTTTTTTTGTATGTTTGTTTTCTGACCTTTTTGTCCAAGAAAACTTAGTTTGTTATACAGCAAATACACAACGTATTCCCCCCCCCCCCCCCCCCAAAAAAAAATAGTTCCTTCCATCCATCCATTCCCTACCGCTTCTCCCTTACGGGTTCGCAGGGGGTGCTGGAGCTTATTTCAGCTGCACACGGGCGGAAGGCGGGGTACACCCTGGACAAGTCACCACCTCATTGCAGCAAAAAATATTTCAAAGTGGAATGAACTGCAATAGGCCAATACTTCTTAATAACATTGATTTTGATTCTGCACTTTGGACACCTCAATGTTAGAAGATGCTTCTTTAACCGCTGAGGTACTGTAGCATAACTCTGTGACGGAGGAGAGCAGGCGAGGAGCGTGACTGCAGCCCTCCTGCCCACATGCTGCAGTTCCTTCGGGGTCATGGTTGGTCTGTAGCGTTTCCAACAGGAAGTCCCGCCTCCTCCTCCTCTTTTTGTTTTTAATGAAGCCCTCGGGAGGTTCTGGAAAGCCCTGGAACTCAACGCGGCCCATCCCGTCCAAACCGCCGCCCCCTCCTCGGTCTCAGCTCACTTTGGCTCTGAACCCTCCCCTTCCCCTACCCGCTCTCCGCTCTGTTGCCCCGGCGACGGCGGGGCCGGTCGCGTTCTCGCTACGACTTGAGCAGATGTCGTGCGCTCTGGTCAGTTTATAACGTGGCTCTCTGCGGATTTCAGCCACCGCTTTATGACGCTGCTGGTTTCCAATAAGCGCGACCTCAGCTGGATCAGGGTGTCGCTAGAAGAAGTCCAGGAAATAGCAACTAAAGCCTCCGACAACCCACTTAACCTCGTTGTCATGGCGAGCGTGCCTCCACATCCTCCCATTGTCCCCGCCATGCGTCACGTCCACTTGGCTCCTCAATAAAACGACCTCCTATTTGACAACAACTCGAGATGCTTAGGAACTCCGCTTCCCAGCATGAGAGGAGACACGCTCCCCGGAGACGCAACCGGCGACCCGGCAGAGGGAGAAATATGCGTAGGTCAGCGAGGTTCCGAGCGGGCGAGAGCTAAATCTGACTGACACCGAGCGACAATAACCCTTGACCCCCTGAGACGCTGGGGTGAGGCGTTGTTTATTTACAGGCAGATAAATGTCAAGCAAACATTTATGTATCTCTAACACGCTTCCTGTCCAGAGAAATATAGCTTCTTGTCCTATACTGTACGTCCACTGGACACTTCTTAAAGGGCCCGTTCTTTTCAGTATTTTTAAATGTGTGTTAGCCTGGATGCTGGAATTCAGGCAGTTTAAAAAGTGATTTTATTAAACCCTGCTTCACACTAAAAAATGTTGGGTTAAAAAATAACCCAATTTTAACCCAACTGCTGGTTCAGAAACGGACAAACCCCTTATTTGAGTTATTTTAACTCAACGTTTTGGGTTAATTTTTTCAACCCAATTTTTGCGTTTAATTATTTCACCAAAAAGTTGAGTTATAAGTAGAGATGTCCGATAATGGCTTTTTTGCCGATATCCGATATTCCGATATTGTCCAACTCTTAATTACCGATTCTGATATCAACCGATACCGATATATACACTCATGGAATTAACACATTATTATGCCTAATATTGTTGTGATGCCCCGCTGTATGCATTATTAAACAATGTAATAAGGTCTTCCAAAATAAATCAACTCAAGTTATGGAAAAAAATGCCAACATGGCACTGCCATATTTATTATTGAAGTCACAAAGTGCTTTTTTTTTTTAACTTGCCTCAAAACAGCAGCTTGGAATTTGGGACATGCTCTCCCTGAGAGAGCATGAGGAGGTTGAGGTGGGGGAGGGAGGTAGCGGGGGGGGGGGGGGGTATATTGTAGTGTCCCGGAAGAGTTAGTGCTGCAAGGGGTTCTGGGTATTTGTTCTGTTGTGTTTATGTTGTGTTACAGTGCGGATGTTCTCCCGAAATGTGTTTGTCATTCTTGTTTGGTGTGGTTCACAGTGTGGCGCATATTTGTAACAGTGTTAAAGTTGTTTATACGGCTACCCTCAGTGTGACCTGTATGGCTCTTGACCAAGTATGCATGCATTCACTTGTGTGTGTGAAAAGCCGTGGATATTATGTGACTGGGCCGGCATGCAAAGGCAGTGCCTTTAAGGTTTATTGGCGCTCTGTACTTCTCCTTACGTCCGTGTACACAGCGGCGTTTTAAAAAGTCATACATTTTACTTTTTGAAACCGATACCAAAAATTATGAAACCGATACAGATAATTTCCGATATTACATTTTAAAGCATTTATCAGCCGATAATATCGGCAGTCCGATATTATCGGACATCTCTAGTTATAAGTTAAAGTTAAAGGCCTACTGAAATGAATTTTTTTTATTTAAACGGGGATAGCAGATCTATTTTATGTGTCATACTTGATCATTTCGCGATATTGCCATATTTTTGCTGAAAGGATTTAGTATAGAACAACGACGATAAAGATCGCAACTTTTGGTATCTGATAAAAAAAGGCTTGCCCCTACCGGAAGTAGCGTGACGTAGTCAATTGAACATATACGCAAAGTTCCCTATTGTTTACAATGATGGCCGCATGAAGTGAGAGAGATTCGGACCGAGAAAGCGACAATTTCCCCATTAATTTGAGCGAGGATGAAAGATTTGTGGATGAGTAAAGTGCAAGTGAAGGACTAGTGGGGAGTTGAAGCTATTCAGATAGGGAAGATGCTGTGAGAGCCGGGGGTGACCTGATATTCAGCTGGGAATGACTACAACTGTAAATAAACACAAGACATATATATACTCTATTAGCCACAACACAACCAGGCTTATATTTAATATGCCACAAATTAATCCTGCATAAAAACACCTACGTGTTTGTTATGCTAGCTCCTAGCTCCTCTGCTAGCTCCTAGCTCCATAGAACGCGCCAATACAATTCAAACACCTGATCAACACACACAATCACTCAGCCCAAAAGACCGTTCACCTAACCCAAGGTTCATAAAGCTTAAATATTTAAAAAAAAGTTACGTACATACGCAAAAAAAAAGTTGCGCACATACGGTCAAGCGATCAAATGTTTAGAAGCCAAAGCTGCATACTCACGGTAGCACGTCTGCGTCTTTGTCATCCAAATCAAAGTAATCCTGGTAAGAGTCTGTGTTGTCCCAGTTCTCTACAGGCGTCTGTGTATCGAAGTCAAAAGTCCTCCTGGTTAGAGTCTCTGTTATCCGAGTTCTTCCATCTTGACTGCATCTTTCGGGAATGTAAACAAAGACGCGCCGGCTGTGTACTGTTGTTGCTGACTTCGTTCGAAAAACACGTCCGTTTCGCACTGACAACTTTCTTCTTTGCTTGCTCAGCTTCTTTCTCCATAATGCAATGAACATAATTGCAACAGATTAACGAACACAGATGTCCAGAATACTGTGGAATTATGAAATGAAAACAGAGCTTTTTTGTATTGTATTCAATGGGGAAGGCATACCTCTGTTCCCCGGGCTACGTCACGCGCATACGTCATCCTCAGAGGCGTTTCGAACCGGAAGTTTAGCGGCAAATTTAAAATGTCACTTTATAAGTTAACCCGGCCGTATTGGCATGTGTTATAATGTTAAGATTTCATCATTGATGTATAAACTATCAGACTGCGTGGTCGGTAGTAGTGGGTTTCAGTAGGCCTTTAAAGTACCACTGATAGTCACACACTAAGTGTAGTGAAATTACTCTCAGCATTTGACCCATCTCCTTGTTCCACCCCCTGGGAGGTGAGGGGAGCAGCAACTGTGGCCGCGTTTGGGAATCATTGTGGTGATTTGACCCCCAATTCCACCCTTGATGCTGAGTGCCAAGCAGTGAGGTAATAGGTCCCATTTTTATAGTCTTTGGTATGACTCGTCTTTGAACTCACGACCTACCGATCTCAGGGCCGACACACTAACTGATGATAACTTAATGTTGGGTTATTCCAAACCAAATTATTTAACCCAAAAGTTGAAAGTCAAAAGTTATGCTAACTCAATGTTGGCTGATTGAAAATAATGTTAATAAGATTAATCCAAAATAAAATTCCCTTCAAGAAAAAAGTTACTTTTTAATATAAAAAAGCTTTTTACCCAAAAATGTGTAACTCGTTGGAAAAACTACCCAAAAATGGTTCATAATTTTGAAAACCCAGAAACTGAGTTAAAATAATACCCTTATAACCCAAAAAATGTATTGCTCATTATAAAAATTACTCCAAAATTTAACCCAACACTAGCAACTCATAAATTGGGTTATCAAAATAACCCAGCATTTTTTAGTGTGTGGGAAATCACAGTTTTGTCTGTCTTTACAGTAGCGTTGATGCTAATGAGCTGCGTTTGTATTACCCTATTGAAGGGCTTTTTAACGGCGGCCCAGGAATGAAACCATACTGGCCCCCCCGAGTTCAGTCCAAAACTTGGGAAGCAAACATTTTTGCAGCAACTTCCTAAAAACACTCGACTGCTCCTGTGGTATAGAGCAGTGATTCTTAACTGTGAAGGTACTCAGTTGTAGTACACTTTTCTACCACTTGTGGCAGTGATGACAATATCAAACAAAGAGAAGAAGTCTGGCGTTAAAGTCAGATCGAAGTTCCTAAACTGCAAAAAAATATAACTACTACGGGGGGATAATGAACAATCAATAAAGTGACAATCATCAACAATAATAATCCTACTATACCCCGTTTGTGGACGAGGAGAGACACAGCCATTAACTTTATTAACTATCAGTGAAAACATTCCACAGGCGCTGTCGTCAACAATCTGCTTCCAGCCCGCAGACTACCGATGCTGAATGAAAACAGCCAATGAGAGTGCCATCGTCACTCTTTAGTTGGCAACAGGCTCCACCTTTTAAAGGCACACAGTCACGCACTTTCCTCTCATGAAACATCTCTCAGCTGCAAACACCAGATATATGAAAGTTTAAGAAAAGTAACGCAATAATTACTCGAGTAATAATTGTCTATTAAAGAATAATTTTGTTGGTGGTTAGGAAAGTAACGAGTAACTATAATTAAGTACTTTTTTAAAAGTAATTTTGCGAACACTGTCCATGAGGGAGATCTAATAACTGTAATTTTTTCATTTTATTATTGGTGATTGTTATTGACAGTTTAACAATATCAACAAAGTATTTAAACTACTTCCTTATTCTGTTTTATTACATACGATTGTTTGATCAAAACAAAGGCAATAGTAAACAATAACGAAACATAACCAAACAATTACTATGTATTACTAGTTTAAAGGCCTACTGAAATGAATTTTTTTTATTTAAACGGGGATAGCAGATCCATTCTATGTGTCATACTTGATCATTTCGCGATATTGCCATATTTTTGCTGAAAGGATTTAGTAGAGAACATCGACGATAAAGTTTGCAACTTTTGGTCGCTGATAAAAAAAGCCTTGCCTGTACCGGAAGTAGCGTGATGTCACAGGTTGAAGGGCTCCTCACATTTCCCCATTGTTTACACCAGCAGCGAGAGCGATTCGGACCGAGAAAGCGACGATTACCCCATTAATTTGAGCGAGGATGAAAGATTCGTGGATGAGGAACGTGAGAGTGAAGGACTAGAGTGCAGTGCAGGATGTATCTTTTTCGCTCTGACCGTAACTTAGGTAAAAGGATTCATTGGATTCCACACTTTCTCCTTTTTATATTGTGGATCACGGATTTGTATTTTAAACCACCTCGGATACTATATCCTCTTGAAAATGAGAGTCGAGAACGCGAAATGGACATTCACAGTGACTTTTATCTCCACGACAATACATCTGTGAAGCACTTTAGCTACGGAGCTACCGTGATAGCATCGTGCTTAAATGCAGATAGAAACAAAAGAAATAAGCGCCTGACTGGAAGGATAGACAGCAGATCAACAATACTACTATCAGGAGACACCGAACCAAACACTGGACCTGTAACTACACGGTTAATGCTGTGCCGCCTGTAGAAGCTTAGCAATGCTGTTGCTAACGATGCCATTGAAGCTAACTTACCTACGGGACCTCGTCAGAGCTACGATAAAAACATTATCTCTCCACCTACGCCAGCCCTCATCTGCTCATCAACACCCGTGCTCACCTGCGTTCCAGCGATCGACGGCGCGATGAAGGACTTCATCCGATCATCGATGCGGTCGGCGGCTAGCGTCGGATAGCGCGTCTGCTATCCTCAAAGTCCTCCTGGTTGTGTTGCTGCAGCCAGCCGCTAATACACCGATCCCACCTACAGCTTTCTTCTTTGCAGTCTCCATTGTTCATTAAACAAATTGCAAAAGATTCACCAACACAGATGTCCAGAATACTGTGGAATTTTGCGATGAAAACAGAGCTGTTTGTATTGAGATACAATGTGTCCGAATACTTCCGTTTCAACCATTGACGTCATGCGCAAACGTCATCATACATAGACGTTTTCAACCGGAAGTTTCGCGGGAAATTTAAAATTGCACTTTATAAATTAACCCGGCCGTATTGGCATGTGTTGCAATGTTAAGATTTCATCATTGATATATAAACTATCAGACTGCCTGGTCAGTAGTAGTGAGTTTCAGTAGGCCTTTAAATCCTTTGGGTTTTGCCCTCAAAATCCTCCTGTGTGTCCATGGAATTATTCATTGAGTTTCTAAACATTGACAACAACAAAAAAAAGACTTTAGGGGGAAAAAAAATATCGACCTAATCACTATATCACATACTGATAATACCCTTGTTATGGACACCAACAAATAATGGATCGATCCGCCCTCTTACGTGTCGTGTACTGACTGTGACAATGCTGACATATCAACAGTTGCTGTTATATTATCCTCTCTTTAACTCTTAATAATCTACTTATTAATTTCCTGTTAATAACTGCTTATTTTACTATGCACTTATTTATCCTGTTGTTTAAACCTAACTTAGCGGTTGGCTTAGCTATTAGCATGCCTGCTCCTGTCTTGCTCTCTCTGTGTAACATGTTTAGCATTGTCCTCCAGTGATAACGGTAAATGATAATGATACTTAAAATACTAGGAAATGCAGTTGATGTGCCGCAATGAAGGTAATTATTATTAACTGTGTATGGAAGTACATAACTCGCTGCTAGTTGCTTGTCAGCCGGGTTACTGAAAATAAATGCATTGTCAGTCAGAGGAGATCGATGTTTGTGATGGGCATTAAAAGTAGGGCTGTGAATCTTTGGGTGTCCCACGATTCGATTCAATATCGATTCTGGGGTCACGATTCGATTCAAAATCGATTTTTTTTTTCAATTCAACACGATTCTCGATTCAAAAACGATTTTTTTCCCGATTCAAAATGATTCTCTATTCATTCAATACATAGGATTTCAGCAGGATCTACCCCAGTCTGCTGACATACAAGCAGAGTAGTAGATTTTTGTAAAAAGCTTTTATAATTGTAAAGGACAACTGATTGCAATAATGTACATTTGTTTTAACTATTAAATGAACCAAAAATATGAATTATTTTATCTTTGTGAAAATATTGGACACAGTGTGTTGTCAAGCTTATGAGATGCGATGCAAGTGTAAGCCACTGTGACACTATTGTTCATCTATTTTTATTTTTATAAATGTCTAATGAAATCACTGCTATGTTGAAATTGTAACTAATATTGATACTGTTGTTGATAATATTCATTTTTGTTTCACTACTTTTGGTTTGTTCTGTGTCGTGTTTGTGTCTCCCCTCAATTGCTCTTTTTATTGCAGTTCTGAGTGTTGCTGTTGCTGGTTTTGGAATTGGATTGCATTGTTATAGTATTGCTGTGTATTGTTTTGTTGGATTGATTAATTTAAAAAATAAAAAAAATAAAAATTTATAATAATAAATAAAAAAAAACAACGATTCGAATTCAAATCGATTTTTTCCCACACCCCTAATTAAAAGGCATTATTCAGCAATGGCGATAAAACTTTTTTTGTTAACAAAAATCGGCCAATACTGATCGGTCGCAATCAGACAGCATATCCCTTCTTGTTATCGTTCACTTTCTTTGTATTCTAACTTTTTTGATAGTAAGCTAACATTTGATAAACCAGCAGCGTAACCAGAATCAGAATTGGCTTTGTTGGCCAAGTGCAGTAGGGAAGAGATTCATATGGCCCCATTCGTGAGTGGATCACACGTGAGAGGAAATGAGTGGGTTAATAATTTTGCAATGCAGTCTGCTGAAAATGATGGTAAGCGCCACTCTTTATAGGAACTGTCGCTGTGGTCGAAGTCGGAATAGCCACAAAAGACATTTTAAGATATCCAACACTCTATTGCCATCTGGCGGCTATAGTGGATAGTGCACCCACCAATTCGTCATGTTTCATGTGTCAAGTAAACCGCGATGAATTGGGCTGTATGAACCCCCTTTCCCTTCATAGACTTTGATCTCTTTGTTGAATGTAAACTATAAATATTAACAATTAACTAAAAATATAAGTGCCTAAACAACTAATATGTGCAAGGCTAATAAGCTAATAGTGCAGTTGTGAATAGAACAAAGAGAAAAAAGATGATGACGTGAACATGAGTTAGTACACTCACAGTGACAGCTTAGTTCCAGAGTTATTTCACAATGTTCATCAGATTGATGGCCAGGGGAACAAACTGTTCTTATGAAGGGTTGTTTTGGTTTACTGTGATTTTTTGGATTTCTGCAAAAATGTTTGTCTCCCAAGTTTTGAACTGAACTCACTTGGATTTGACCCCCATATGCCGTCAGTTGGATACGCCTGATGGAGGATTAACCACAGGTAGTTTTTCTTTGTGACATCATTAAATCTTCAATCTAAAGATCTATCAAATGTTGGACTGGAGTCCTGATAGCTGTCCTGAATTGTAGGTCTTTATCTCATGAAGATATTTTGGAAATTGTATGCTTTCACCTTTAAGGGAACACTTTTGTAAAAACATTTTCTGTTCCACATGCACAGAGCAAGGTCTGTAAATGCATGTTTGGAGGTGAAGAACTAGAACTGATACTGTGAGCTAGCAAGCCACCTCTTAGTTCTTAGGGCTGGGTGATATGGCTGAAAACTGTATCATGATATAGTTTTTTGTATTGGTCAATATCAATAATTATTTATATTTTTTATGACGTATGGAAAATAAGGACCGTTAGAAAAATATGTTAAATGTAATTAAATTTGAATCCCCTCAGCTATCAAGACACAAAGGAAAGGAAATGTCAACACAACGTAAACACAATTCTAAAATCACAATAAACACGTCACAATAACCTCTTTAAATGAAGGTGGACAAATAAGGAATATGTAAGAACTGCTTAATAACGTGTAGGAAAATAGTGCAAAGTATGAAAAGGTAAACCCAGAAAAACGTGAGAAGAACCATTTTTCTGCAGGTTTACTGTCAGGAAGTTACGTGGTTTGTGTAACATTTAATTTGGTCTGTTATTTATTTTTAAGGATGGAAATTAATTTATGTTATGCAGTACCGCATTTTTCGGAGTATAAGTCGCTCCGGAGTATAAGTCGCACCGGCCAAAAATGCATAATAAAGAAGGAAAAAAACATATATAAGTCTCACTGGAGTATAAGTCGCATTTTTTGGGGAAATTTATTTGATAAAACCCAACACCAAGAATAGACATTTGAAAGGCAATTTGAAATAAATAAAGAATAGTGAACAACATGCTGAATATAAGTGTCTCAACCAACTGAGAACGTGCCTGGTATGTTGACGTAACATATTATGGTAAGAGTCATTCAAATAACTATAACATATAGAACATGCTATACGTTTACCAAACAATCTGTCACTCCTAATCGCTAAATCCGATTAAATCTTATATGTCTAATCTCTTACGTGAATGAGCTAAATAATCTTATTTGATATTTTATGGTAATGTGTTAATAATTTCACACATAAGTCGCTCCTGAGTATAAGTCACTATGAAAAAAACTGCGACTTATAGTCCGAAAAATACGGTAATTCTGATTTAAATAATAGTGGACCAAATTACTATTATTTTAAAGGAGCACATTTATTTTATTTTGTAATTTATTTCAGTTGTACAGTCCTGCCCTTTAGTTCCTACCTATTGTTTCCGTACATCCGAAAAGGGAACGGACGAGAGTTGAAAAGAAAAGAGGTAAACGCGGTTAAGGTTGGGAGCATGAAACTGTCCAAAATGTCTTGGTATCCTGGAGCATTCAAAGTATCTTTCACTGGAACTAAGGGGTCAAGCCCAACTCCTGTAAAACAATCCCACACCATAATTCCTCCTCCACCAAATTTCACCCTCGGCACAATGCAGTCCGAAATGTACCGTTCTCCTAGCAACCTCCAAACCCAGACTCGTCCATCAGATTGCCAGATGGAAAAGCGTGATTCATCTCTCCAGAGAAGGCGTCTCCACTGCTCTAGAGTCCAGGGGTGATGTGCTTTACACCGCTGCATCCGACGCTTTGCATTGGACTTGGTTTTTGATTGATTGAGACTTTTATTAGTAGATTGCACAGTGTAGTACATATTCCGTACAATTGACCACTAAATGGTAACACCCGAATACGTTTTTCAACTTGTTTAAGTATCTATATCATTGATTCATGATATAGATATATACTATCATCATAATACAGTCATCACACAAGATAATCATCAGAGAATATACATTGAATTATTTACATTATTTACAATCCGGGGTGTGGGATGTGTAGGCGGGGGGGGGGGGGGTGGGGGTGGGGGGGTGCGGTTTGGTTGATATCAACACTTCAGTCATCAACAATTGCATCATCAGAGAAATGGACATTGGAACAGTGTAGGACTGACTTGGTAGGATATGTACAGCAAGTAGTGGACATAGAGAGAGAGAGTGATCAGAAAGCATGAGAATAAGTATCTACATTTGATTATTTACATTTGATTATTTACATTTGATTATTTACAATCCGGGGAGGTAGGATGTGGAAGGGAGGGTGTTAGTTTAGGGTTGAAGTTGCCTGGAGGTGTTCTTTTAGTGCGGTCTTGAAGGAGGATAGAGATGCCCTTTCTTTTACACCTGTAGGGAGTGCATTCCATATTGATGTGGCATAGAAAGAAGGAAGTAATTTGACATGTACTTAGGTATCAGGGAGGTGTAGCGGATTTTATAGACTAGGCTCATTGCAAGTGGTTTTACTCTGTCCTCCAACCTGAGCCAGCCCACTTTGGAGAAGTGGGTAGGAGTGAGGTGTGATCTGGGGTGGAGGTCTAGAAGTAATCTGACTAGCTTGTTCTGGGATGTTTGGAGTCTAGATTTGAGGGTTTTGGAGGTGCTAGGGTACCAGGAGGTGCATGCATAATCGAAAAAGGGTTGAACGAGAGTTCCCGCTAGAATCTTTATGGTGCTTTTGTTGACCAGAGAGGAGATTCTATAGAGAAATCTCATTCGTTGGTTGACCTTTTTGATTACCTTAGTTGCCATTTTATCACAGGAAAGATTAGCCTCTAGAATGGAACCTAGGTAGGTGACCTCATCTTTCCTGGTGATAACAATGTCACCCACTTTTATAGTGAAGTCACTGACTTTCTTAAGGTTGATGTGGGACCCAAATAGGATGGATTCCGTTTCACCCAAGTGTATGGATAGCTTGTTGTCAGCGAGCCAGGTGCAAATTCTACAGAGTTCAGCACTGAGGATTTTCTCCACCTGTGACTTGTCCTTGTCTGATATTGTCATCCGCAAACAAGAACAATTCACAGTCGCATGCTGATGACATGTTGTTTATGTATATTAGGAACATTAACGGCCCTAATATACTGCTTTGGGGGACTCCACAGCATACTGAGAGGGGGGGATGACACGGTGCCGTTCACATCTACCACCTGTTCCTTCCCTCCATGTAAGATTGCATCCAGCTTGATGAGGTTTTATCAAATCCGATTGCTCTGAGCTTATCCAACAGTATAGCGTGGTTAACGGTGTCAAAGGCCTTCTGAAGATCCAGCATGACCATGCCGCAGTATTTGCCCGCATCCACTTCATGTTTGATGTGGTCGGTCAGATAGAGAAGGCATGTTTTAGTTGAGTGGTTAGTTCTGAAGCCGGATTGTAATTTGTACATGAGTTTATTAGTGGCGAGGTAACTATCGACCTGTTCATAAACTATTTTTTTCCATTACTTTCGAAATGGAACTGAGAATAGAAACAGGTCGGTAGTTGCCAGGTTCTAATTTGCTCCCTTTTTTAAAGAGGGGAGTTACTCTTGCTATCTTGAAATCTTTGGTAGTTGGCCTTGTGTAATTGAGAGGTTTATTATGTGCGTGATGATTGGGGCAATGGTGGTGGCAGAGTCCCTGAGGAATCTGGAGGGGATATTGTCAAGGTCGGTGGCCTTGTTAGGGTGGAGCGCGCTCAATTTTTTAAGCACCTCGTCAGCTGAGACCATTTCTAGTTTGAAATCCTTGTTGGATACTCCTAGCTTTCTGTAGAAGGCTTTAATGTGTTCTACACCAAAGCGACCAGAGTGGTGGGACAGCTTGTTGACTAGAGTTGTGGCTATACTGGTGAAAAAGGTGTTAAGTCTGCTTACTACCTCCATTTTATCTGTAATGAGGGAGTCACCCTCCTTGATGTTGATGTTCGTGAGTCTGGTTTTAAGTTTCTGGCTGCAACCAGGAAGCTGGTTGTTGAGGATTTTCCAGAGCTCACGTGGCTTAATTGTGTTTTCCTCTATTTTGTCGTTAATGTAATTTTTTTTAAAGGATTTAGTCAGGTTGGTTGTCTTATTTCTTAATTTATTGCTTTGCTTTTTGAGTGTTGAAAGGAGTCTCTACTGCAGGACCGGGGTGTTGTTGTCGACAGTCACCTCGTTGTCCGCCGTCACGCTGTCCGCCGTCGGACCGCTGTCCTCACCAGTGTCTGGGTCGTCCTCCTCCGCCGCCGGGCCGCCGATCCGCCGATCCCATCGATGAACGGGATGAAGTCCTCCATCGAGTCGCCGACCGCTGGAGCACAGGTGAGCTCGGGTTGAGATGAGCAAATAGAGGCTGGCGTAGGTGGAGAGGTAATGTTTTTAGCATAGCTCCGACGAGGTCCCGTAGCTAAGTTAGCTTCAATGGCGTCGTTAGCAGCAGCATTGCTAGGCTTCGCCAGGCGGGACAACATTAACCGGGTGGTTACAGGTCCAGGGTTTAGTTCCGTGTCTCCTGAGAGTAGAAGTAATAGTAGTATTGTTGATCTCTCGGTCTATCCTTCCAGTCAGGGGCTTGTTTCTTCTGTTTCGATCTGCAGTCAGGACCGAGGTTATCACGTTACCTCCGAAGCTAAAATGCTTCGCCGATGTATTACCGAGGAGATAAAAATCACTGTGATTGTCAATTTCGCGTTCTCGACTCTCATTTTCAAGAGGGTATAGTATCTGCGGTGGTTTAGAATACAAATCAGTGATCCACAATAGAAAAAGGAGAAAGTGTGGAATCAAAGAGCCTTTGATTGTATGCTACAGCGGAGCGAAAGGAAATGCGACTGATCATCCTGCTGGTCACCTCTCGTGATGTATGGCTTAGATACAGCTGTCGGCCATGTAAACCTATTCCTTGAAGCTCTCTGCGTACTGTACGTGGGCTAATTGGAAGGTCACATGAAGTTTGGAGCTCTGTAGCAACTGACTGTGCAGAAAGTCTTTGCACTATGCGCTTCAGCATCCACTGACCCCTCTCTGTCAGTTTACGTGGCCTACCACTTGGTGGCTGAGTTGCTGTTGTTCCCAAAGTCTTCCATTTTCTTATTACAAAGCCGACAGTTGACTTTGGAATATTTAGGAGCGAGGAAATTTCATGACTGGATTTGTTGCACAGGTGGCATCCTGGAAATCACTGAGCTCCTGAGAGCGGCCCATTCTTTCACAAATGTTTGTAGAAACAGTCACCATGCCTAAGTGCTTGATTTTATACACCTGTGGCTGGGCCAAGTGATTAAGACACCTGATTCTGATTATTTGGATGGGTGGCCAAACACTTTTGGCAATATAGTATATATATATATATATATATATATATATATATATATATATATATATATATATATATATATATATATATATATGTATATGTATATATGTGTTTGTATATATATATATATATATATATATATATATATATATATATATATATATATATATATATATATATATATATATATATATATGTATGTATGTATGTATATATATATATATATATATATATATATATATATATATATATATATATATATATATATATATATATATATATATACATACATATATATATATATATATATATATATATATATATAATATATATATATATATATGTATGTATATATATGTGTGTTTGTATATATGTATATCTATATATATATATATATATATATATATATACACACAGTATATGTATATATGTATATGTACACGTTTACAGTCGTGGTCAAAAGTTTACATACACTTGTGAAAGACATAATGTCATGGCTGTCTTGAGTTTCCAATCATTTCTACAACTCTTATTTTTTTGTGATAGAGTGATTAGCGCACATACTTGTTTATCACAAAAAACATTCATGAAGTTTGGTTCTTCTATGAATTTATTATGGGTCTACTTAAAATGTGACCAAATCTGCTGTGTCAAAAGTATACATACAGCAACATACATTATCAATTTTGATGATGTACAAAAGTTACAATCAAATCAAATTAGTTTCATGGCATGGCCTCTTAACTTCATGTGAGTGATTACGATTGACGACACCTGTTGACTTCTCTGAGCCCATTTAAATAGGGCTCATGTGATGCAGTCATTAGACTCGGTTACAAACGCGACAATGGGGAAGTCAAAGGAACTCAGCACAGATCTGAAAAAACAAATCATTGACTTGAACAAGTCAGGAAAGTCACTTGGAGCCATTTCAAAGCAGGTTAAGGTCCCAAGAGCAACTGTGCAGACAATTGTTCGTAAGTATAAAGTGCATGGCACAGTTCTGTCACTGGCACGATCAGGAAGAAAATGCAAGCTATCACCTGCTGCTGAGAGAAAATTGGTCAGGATGATCAAGAGTCAACCGAGAACCACCAAAAAGCAGGTCTGCAATGAATTGGAAGCTGCTGGTACACAGGTGTCAGTGTCCACAGTCAAGCGTGTTTTGCATTGCCATGGACTGAGAGGTTACCATGCAAGAAGGAAGCCCCTGCTCCAGAAGCGACACCTTAAGGCTCGTCCAAAGTTTGCTGCTGATCACATGGACAAAGATAAGACCTTCTGGAGGAAAGTTATGTGGTCAGATGAAACAAAAATTGAGCTGTTTGTCCAGGAGGCCGGCATCACTAGACCTGAGGGAACGGGACGGGACGTGTGGCTGGAGGAGGTCAGAGAGGTAGGGTGGAGCCAGGTTATGGAGTGCCTTGTAGGTGGTGAGGAGTATTTTAAAGGGGATTCTGTATTTGACAGGCAGCCAGTGGAGGTCATGAAGGACAGGTGTAATGTGCTCTCTGGAGCGGGTTCCGGTGAGCAGGCGGGCAGCGGAGTTCTGGACATATTGCAGTTTGTTGAGGGTTTTGGAAGTGATGCCGTAGAGGATGCTGTTGCAATAGTCTAGCCGGGATGAGATGAAGGCGTGGATGAGGGTTTCGGCAGCAGAGGGTGTGAGGGAGGGCCGAAGACGGGCAATGTTTCTGAGGTGGAAGAATGCAGTTTTGGTGACGTGGTTTACGTGGGGGAGGAATGAGAGGGTAGGGTCGAAGATTACACCTAGATTGCGGATGTGGGTGGAGCTAGTGACAAGGGAGCCGTCGATGTTTAAAGAAAAGTCCTGAGTGGAGCGAGTGAGTGAGTCGGGCCAATGATAATTATTTCAGATTTGTTGCAGTTGAGTTTTAGAAAGTTTTTTTGCATCCAGGTTTTTATGTCTGTGAGGCAGGTGGTGAGGGCGTAGTGGGTGGCTGGGGTGATGGTCGTGGTGGAAAGGTATAGTTGTGTGTCGTCGGCATAGCAGTGAAATTGAAGGCCGTGGTGGCGGAGGATCTGACCGAGGGGCAGGAGGTAGATGGTGAAGAGTAGGGGGCCAAGTACTGAGCCTTGGGGGACGCCGTGGGTGACTGGGGCAGTGGAGGAGGTGCAGTTGTTGATAGATGAATTGCTGACGGTCAGAGAGGTAGGATTTCATCCAGGAGAGGGCAGTGCCGGATAAACCCTTTAACTTTAATCCCAGGAACACCATGCCCACCATCAAGCATGGTGGTGGTAGTATTATGCTCTTGGCCTGTTTTGCTGCAAATGGAACTGGTGCTTTACAGAGAGTAAATGGGACAATGAAAAAGGAGGATTACCTCCAAATTCTTCAGGACAACCTAAAATCATCAGGTTGGGTCTTGGGCGCAGTTGGGTGTTCCAACAGGACAATGACCCCAAACACACGTCAAAACTGGTAAAGGAATGGCTAAATCAGGCTAGAATTAAGGTTTTAGAATGGCCTTCCCAAAGTCCTGACTTAAACCCTATTGACAACATGTGGACAATGCTGAAGAAACAAGTCCATGTCAGAAAACCAACAAATTTAGCTGATCGCACCAATTTTGTCAAGACGAGTGGTCAAAAATTTTACCAGAAGCTTGTGGATGGCTATCAAAAGCGCCTTATTGCAGTGAAACTTGCCAAGGGACAAGTAACCAAATATTAACATTGCTGTATGTATACTTTTGACCCAACAGATTTGGTCACATTTTCAGTAGACCCATAATAAATTCAAAAAAGAACCAAACTTCATGAATGTTTTTTGTGATCAACAAGTATGTGCGCCAATCACTCTATCACAAAAAAATAAGAGTTGTAGAAATTATTGGAAACTCAAGACAGCCATGACATTATGTTCTTTACAAGTGTATGTAAACTTTTGACCACAACTTTATGTGTTAATGTATATATGTATACATATATATTGTCATGTCTGTGTTGATCTTGTTTTTGTTTTGCTTGGTTTTTGGACACTTTTTAGTTCCTGGTTTCACTTCCTGGTTTTGTTTTGTTTCCATGGTTACTCATTAGTTTCACCTGTTCCACGTTTGGACTCACACACACCTGTCTCACGTTTTCACATTGTCATGTCACGCACCTGTTCACAGTTAGTCACGCACCTGTTTTCACTTATCATGTCACTATATAGGCTTTTCTGTTTCTGTTGTTCGGCCTGGCGACATCACACATTCATGCCATGTTCACAGTTCCTTGTCACGTAAGTTTTTGTTTAATGTTCATAGTTCTCCGCCATTGTGCGCGCCTTTTGTTTTCCTAGTCGTTTTTTACCTCCGCTGTGAGCGCCTTTTGTTTGTACCTTTTTTGAGTTTTGATAGTGTAGAATAAAATCATGTTTTTACCTCCACGCCATGTTTGCTTCAGTTCGTTTGCATCACGGGAAAGCAACCCACGCAGTCCACGTTATGACAGATGTCGCCAGCATAAGAGCTCTCCCGCAAGATTGGACAAAGGAACGTGGGAGGTCCTGCGCGCCATGGAAGCCGAGACACTCCGCCATTCCCCCATGGAGCGCAGGGATCTCATGTGGGGTCCGACCAGCAAACTGGTTCCGATCAGCTCTCTTTGGCCCGGGGACGTTGGCACGTCATCCCTGTCCCGGAAGCGGCGCTCCAGACCGAGGACGTCAGGGAAGGTGAGCGGACAGCACGCTGCGCTCCTGCAAGCTCCTCCCCCTCCGGGCGGAAATGGAAGTCAGCCAGCCTGGCAGCTCAAGGAGCACTCCACAGACCTGGAGATTTTTTTCCCAAATTCTTTACCGGTTCAATCCAAGCCACCCAAATTCCATGCCCCGCCCCCCAGGACTCATGCCACGCCCAAGTCACAAATTTTTTTTTCACCCACAAAAGCCCAGGTGGGGGGGAAAGAAAGACTTTTTGGACAGTTTGGAGGGGAGGATTCTGCCCCCCTCCTGACCACCCTCCACCCACCCAAAGAAACGATTCCAGACCGCAGGGCGCGCGTCTGGTATCCGCTCCTTGAGGGGGGGGCTAGGGCTGGGAATTCTTCAGGTGGGGTGGCTCAGCATCGTCACGCCAAGCCACAGCCTCCAGCACGACCACCACCACCTGTCTTTCGACCTGCCAAGCCACAGCCACCAGCACGACCCCCACCACCAGTCTTTCGTCACGCCAAGCCACAGCCTCCAGCACGACCCCCACCACCTGTCTTTCGACCTGCCAAGCCACAGCCACCAGCACGGCCGCCACCACCAGTTTTTCGACCATGCCAAGATCCACCTGCTCCACGCCCAGCTCCACGCCAAGCGCCACCAGTACCTGCTCCACGCCAAGCGCCACCAGTACCTGCTCCACGCCAAGCGCCACCAGTACCTGCTCCACGCCAAGCGCCACCAGTACCTGCTCCACGCCAAGCGCCGCCAGTACCTGCTCCACGCCAAGCGCCGCCAGTACCTGCTCGACGCCAAGCGCCGGCAGTCGCAGCTTCACGACGCCAAGCGCCGCCAGTCGCAGCTTCACGACGCCAAGCGCCGCCAGTCGCAGCTTCACGACGCCAAGTGCCGCCAGTCGCAGCTTCACGACGCCAAGTGCCGCCAGTCGCAGCTTCACGACGCCAAGTGCCGCCAGTCGCAGCTTCACGACGCCAAGTGCCGCCAGTCGCAGCTTCACGACGCCAAGTGCCGCCAGTCGCAGCTTCACGACGCCAAGTGCCGCCAGTCGCAGCTTCACGACAGCCAGTGCCGCCAGTCGCAGCTTCACCACGCCCAGTGCCGCCAGTCGCAGCTTCACCACGCCGCCAAGTGCCGCCCGTGGCTGCCCCACGCCGCCAAGTGCCGCCCGTGGCTGCCCCACGCCGCCAAGTGCCGCCCGTGGCTGCCCCACGCCAAGACCAAAGCCAAGACCAAGACCCGCCAAGTGACCAAGACCAAGAACCGCCAAGTGACCAAGACCAAGAACCGCCAAGTGACCAAGACCAAGACCCACCAAGTGACCAAGACCAAGAACCGCCAAGTGACCAAGAACCGCCAAGTGACCAAGACCAAGACCCGCCAAGTGACCAAGACCAAGAACCGCCAAGTGACCAAGAACCGCCAAGTGACCAAGACCCGCCAAGTGACCAAGACCAAGACCCGCCAAGTGACCAAGACCAAGACCCGCCAAGTGACCAAGACCAAGACCCGCCAAGTGACCAAGACCAAGACCAAGTACAAGCACCGCCACGCCAAGACCAACCACGCCAAGACCAACCACGCCAAGTCCAAGACCAAGACCAACCACGCCAAGTCCAAGACCAAGACCAACCATGCCAAGTCCAAGACCAAGACCAACCATGCCAAGACCAAGACCATGACCCACGCTGCCAAGACCAAGACCGCCAAGGCCAAGACCACCCATGCCAAGACAAAGACCCGCCACGCCAAGCTTCGCCGCCTGACGCGCCACGCCAAGCTTCGCCGCCTGCCATGATGACGACACGCCTGCCTCCTCGTCTGCCACGAAGGTGGCCACTGCCTGGTCGTCCGCCACGCCAAGTGCGCCCACCTCCTCATCGGCCATGGATATGGCCATTCCCGGGTCGCCCACCTCGTCAGGTACAGCGGCGGTCTACGCGTCGCCGCCACCTGATCCTGCCTCGGTGGATTCGGGGCCACTTGGCCTGGCGACCCACCGCCATGTCCCCCTCCCGCCCTCCCATGACTCTTGATCCTGTTTTGTGTTTTGTTTTTTGGACATCTGGGATCTGTCCGTAAGGGGGGGGCTCTGTCATGTCTGTGTTGATCTTGTTTTTGTTTTGCTTGGTTTTTGGACACTTTTTAGTTCCTGGTTTCACTTCCTGGTTTTGTTTTGTTTCCATGGTTACTCATTAGTTTCACCTGTTCCACGTTTGGACTCACACACACCTGTCTCACGTTTTCACATTGTCATGTCACGCACCTGTTCACAGTTAGTCACGCACCTGTTTTCACTTATCATGTCACTATATAGGCTTTTCTGTTTCTGTTGTTCGGCCTGGCGACATCACACATTCATGCCATGTTCACAGTTCCTTGTCACGTAAGTTTTTGTTTAATGTTCATAGTTCTCCGCCATTGTGCGCGCCTTTTGTTTTCCTAGTCGTTTTTTACCTCCGCTGTGAGCGCCTTTTGTTTGTACCTTTTTGTTTGAGTTAAGATATTAAACATGTCATCACCTGCACGCCATGTATGGTCCAATTCATTTGCACCACGGGAGAGCAAACCACGTCAAGGACCAAGTCGTGACATATATTTGTATATATGAATACATATATACTCATACATATGTATATATATGTACGTATGTGTGTATATGTATATATATCCAACGTTTTATCAAACACATTTTTTATATTGATTGTGTCTTTCGCCATGTATATATTGATCCGCTTTTATCTGCCCAGCCCGAGTCCCAACATCAAATATAGAAAGTTTTCTCAAAGTTTTTGTCACGTTTTCTTTCATACAGAACATGTTGTTTACCCCCATAAGAACTCCACACAACTCCCTCACTTGGCTAACATGTCTGAGTTCTGAGTGCACGAGCAAGTGACCCAGTCAGCCGTGGTTTCGGGGCCCAATGGTATAATCCCAGTTTGCATCTCGCCTGCAAATCCCCACAGGTGTTTTGGGTTATTTGGCGAGACTCTGTCTGCCATGAGGTCATCAAACGGATAAAAAGGGCGATAAGGACGCAATATGGTCGGCTTTATCGGGGGCTGCAAAGCTACCGACAAAATAAAGGGAGTGGCTGTAAATTAAGTGAAAGCACCTGTAGAGGTGTACTGTACATGCGGAAAGTCTTTAGGCAGGGGTCTTTAGGACTGAAGAGTAATGGTTGTTTAAAGAAAGCTACTTAATTAGGTATATAACGAGACACGATGCACACATTTTGCCTTTGCAAAGATTATAAAGTAAACAACTCCCTCGACACAAAAGGTTGCCTAGTTTAAAAAAAAAAGGAATTAAATGTGTTGGCACCTTGTTCGTAATAACGGCGTTAGAGATTCTGTTACTATTACTAGTAACGAGTAATCTAATTACTTTCAGGTCCGTTACATCGCTGTTAGCGATGGCTTGATGTAACGTGGCGCGCTACTTTTGACGTGGTTTTATGTCGACAACAAGACAGCGTCATAAGTGCAGCAAGTTCAATGCAGGAAATATATTTTTACTCTTGAAAGTAACAACAAGCTCCGCAGTAAAATAAACTTGATATTAAATAGGAAGAGGCACCATCACACTGTGACACAGCAGACAACAACATACACACGCGTACACAATGGGAATGTTGAACAACAAATCAATGATTGAAGTGACAAACCAGCCATCCAAACAATACCCCGTTTGTTGACAAGAAGATATGGCAGCTACGGAAGCACATTCAATCTCTTTATTAAGCAGAGGTAAAACAACTTGGTGAGAAGATACAAAAGAGCTGGCGTCGTAGCCGAAAAACTGCCGCTGCTAACTGCTAAAGCTAACAAACACGTCTCCGTTGAAATCATTGATGACGTCACACGTCACTAGGCAATAAAAACACACACCCGCACACTGTGCTAATATGAAACAACTCTTAACTGCATATGCCAGATATTTGTTTTTTTTTGTTTTTTTTAAGTAACATAATAATTACTTTCCCCTCGTAATTAATTACGTTTATTAAAGAGTGATTCCGTTAGTAATTTAATACATTTTTTGGTAAATTAACAAGTAACTATAATTAATTACTTTATAATAAAGGCCTTAGCGGCCACATGCGTGGACAGCACCTTTTAGCTCTTATTTCCAAAATTGTGTACACTTCTGAATTGGGGTCTTATGGCCCTTATGTGCACACTTATATTGCCATCTGGTGGTGTCAGAAGAGTATAACATACAATGGAATTTGGAGAAAAAAAAGTGTAAAAATAAGAATTAGCATGTCACTAAACATGAAGTACACGTTTGTTACTTATGGACTAAGTCAGGGGTGTCCAAACTTTTTCCACTGAGGGCCGCACACTGAAAAATCAAAGCAAGCGGGGGCCATTTTGATATTTTTTATTTTAAAAACCAATACAATATATGTATAAAAAAGATACATTTAGGCCTCCACTCAGACTTGATCCCGGGGACCCCAAAAGGTTTTGGTCAAAAAAAACATTACAAATGTGTCATTATTTAGTATTATTATTATTATTATTATTATTATTCAAGGTTTAAAACTCTAGATCAACATTAGGGCTATCTGTCAATAAAACGCTTTCAAAGATTTAAGTTGTATGCCATTTTTGTCAAGGAAAACCGTGTTTTTTATGGAAAAAAACACAAAATATGCAATATTTTCCCCCAATAAAATTTTAAAGTGGAATATTTGAGATTATATAATAATTGGAGTCTTAAAAAGGTCAATAACTCATAACAACATTGATTTTAATTCATTATTTTTTTGAGCAATGACACTTAAAAAAGTCCCACTAAAATTATTGGGGATCCAAAAGGGTGAAAAGTAAAGTCAGTAAAGTTTAAAAAAATTAATCCAACATTTTTTTTAATTTTTACCACAATAGTCTCAAGATCAACTTCAGATCTATCCGTCAATTATAAGTTTTATTGTTGTTTATGTTTTTTGTTTGTTCGTTTTAGGCCCTTCTTTAAAAAACTTTGTTTTTTAAATGGCAACCAAAAAATATGCAACATTTTCCCCCCAAAATATCTCAAAGTGGAATATTTAATGTGAAGTAAATGGAGCTTTGAATAGGTCAATAATTCATAATGACATTTATTTTGATTCATTATTCTTTTTTAAAGAAAGAAACAGCCTGCATGGCAGCTTTGTGTTATTAGAGTATATAATGCAACATGTTCTTGTTACATTTCACCTGTTTGCTCTTTTATACCACTTTTTATGCTTTTTTTTTTTTTTCCATCGTATTTTTAGAATGTGCCGTGGGGCCGTTAAAAAGTTACCTGCGGGCCGCAAATGGCCCCCAGACCCCACTTTGGACACCCCTCGACTAAGTACATCATATCAAAAGATGGTTCTTAGTTTTTTATTCTAATTAGGGTCCAATAAGCCCAAATAGCAAAGAGAAATTAAAAAAAGCATGAAAACAAACAGCTTGGGCCTTAAGAGGTTAAAAGTAATTTTCATAACACTAGTTGGCACCCACATCGCCACCTACAGGTCTGGAGTGGAACAGTATCGCTTTCTACTGAGTGACATTGTATGTTTATTTTTGTGATTTAAGTTTGAAGTTTTTTTAAACGGGCCCGATTATGCAAAACCAACTCTTCTTACCTATTGGCACCTGTTTTTGTTTATTTTGGATCTGCACAAGTCTCGAAAATTTGAAATCAAACCATGGAGACATTGCGGAGATCTTTACAAAACAATCTTGACTTCCTTCATACTTCCTCTAAACGAGCTGTTTGGGATTTGCAAAACCTGTGACGTTTTTCACACCAATGACTTTGGCAGATTATCCATTTATGGTCAAAATGTACCCAAAGGTCTTTGCACCGGTCGGCCATTGTAGTCCGAGGCTGTAGTCAGTAAGTTCCTTCTTTTTCTCTATCCTCTTTTTGTGGGGCAGACTGGCTCGTACATCACATGCAATTTTAATAAAAAGTAGTGTGTAGTTCGAATTTATGTCTGTCAGTAGACTCGCTATGGAAGCGCTAAAATAACATAGATGACGGTAGAACACACAGTCGAAGTGGAGGCACGTAAATAAGACCACCCACAAAACGGTGCAACCAGAAGAGACGGTCAGAAAGCGGCTTGAAGATGGTCTGTAAAACATAATCTATGCAACCATTAATTGATTTACGTGGACCCCGACTTAAACAATTTGAAAAACTTATTCGGGTGTTGCCGTTTAGTGGTCAATAGTACGTAATATGTGCAATCTACTAATAAAAGTCTCAATCAATCAATCAATCAATCAACATTTTGACCAAAGAACCACCATTACATGTTATGTAGACCACAAGGAAGTGTTTTAAATGTAGGAAAAAAATCACAATGTGACCCCGATAAAGGAGGAAGCAACTTCTTGCTAGCATTTCTGTATATTAATATCTATATTTAGTTTGTAGTAATTATGTCATCTGCAGAATCATAGGGAATCGTGAGTGTAACCTTTTTTAAACCCTGAAGATGAAAATGGAAGATTTGTGCTTTACTACTGGTATACGTCTTTTTCTTTGACAGAAGAAAATACACTTGTAGCTGCAAAAACAGAAATAACTCACTTTTATTTCAAGTGAAAAGTACAGTTGTGATTAGAGATGTCCGATAATGTGGCTTTTTTGCCGATATCCGATCATCAGATATTGTCCACCTCTTAATTACCGATTCCGATATCAACTGATACCGATATATACAGTCGTGGAATTAACACATTATTATGCCTAATTTTGTTGTGATGCCCCGCTGGATGCATTAAACAATGTAACAAGGTTTTCCAAAATAAATCAACTCAAGTTATGGAAAAAAATGCCAACATTGGCACTGCCATATTTATTATTGAAGTCACAAAGTGCTTTTTTTTTTTTAACATGCCTCAAAACAGCAGCTTGGAATTTGGGACATGCTCTGGTTGAGGTGGGCGGGGTTGGGGGGACGGGGTTGAGGTGGGGGGGTAGAGGGTAGCGGAGGGTTTATATTGTAACGTCCCTGAAGAGTTAGTGCTGCAAGGGGTTCTGGGTATTTGTTATGTTGTGTTAATGTCATTCTTGTTTGGTGTGAGTTCACAGTGTGGCGCATATTTGTAACAGTGTTAAAGTTGTTTATATGGTCACTCTCAGTGTGACCTGTATGGCTGTTGACCAAGTATGCTTGCATTCACTTGTGTGTGTGAAAAGCCGCAGGTATTATGTGACTGGGCCGGCACGCAAAGGCAGTGTCTTTAAGGTTTATTGGCGCTCTGTACTTCTCCCTACGTCCGTGTACACAGTGATGTTTTAAAAAGTCATACATTTTACTTTTTGAAACCGATACCGATAATTTCCGATATTACATGTTAAAGCATTTATCGGCCGATAATATCGGCAGTCCGATATTATTGGACATCTCTAGTTGTGATGCGATTGGAAGCAAGAGGAAGTGATAAGGAAACATGGTAGCAGTGAGTAATGATCAGAGATGGGCAGAGAAGACAAACATTTTATTCAATAATTTTTGTATTTGTATGTGTTAGACATGTAACATGACTCTCGCCAGATCCTTGTAGTTCGCTGAGCTCCACACAAGGATCTGGGACTTCTCAATAGGAGGTGTATTTCAGAAGGCGGGGCCTTGTAAAAAAATCACTGTATGTGATTGAATGAACCACTTGTCCGTTATCTTGAATGACGTGCTACTTCAACCACTCACATCGTGATCAACCCGTGACGCTGATGAGAGCGACGCTGGGAAATCCAAAACAGAACAGCCGACATATTGGATAACGACAGAGCGAAAAGTTAGAGAACTTTTACTGAAACAACGCAGCAATGTCAGTAGACAATCGATGTCGTTTGTGCAAAGAAAATATGTCAGCACACGACTCCTCACTGCGTGTCGCCGTTGTTGTTTGAATCAAACAGTCGCTTCGGCGCTATGTCACATGTATGAAATCCCGCCCGGGGATCCTGATTGGTTCATTATTTTTTACCATCTGGAAGGAGTTTGCATTGCCTTCGAGCCCAGACCCTTGTGTGGAGCTCAGCGAACTACAAGGATCTGGCGGTTATTAGACATGGGCAATGTGGCCTAAAAATAAAATCACTGATTTTTTCACAAAATTTTAAATTTCGATACAATTGACAGAGATAATTCCAAACAGGTTTTGCTCTTATTTGATCAAACACTAGTAGTTTTGAAAGTACACTGCATACATTGCATCTTACTCTTAGCAAAACTCTAATGTGAATAAGGTCGTTCTTTTTATGGAATCATTTTCAAAGAGCTAAATTAAGAGCTTCCTCTGGGAAGCACTTTTCTGTCTTGAATAAAATACTTCTGTTAACAAAAAATTAACATTGCACATTGCAGGCAAATTTATCTGAAAACTTAATACTTATGTAAATAAAATTTAGTATTATACATAGTACGTAAATAAATAATCAAATAAAACATTGACAAGAAGATATCATACATTTTATCCACATCAGTGTTCAGAATTTTTTTTTTTTTTTAAAAGCAAATAGTTATAGTTCCTTGGTGCTTTACCAAAAAAGTAATTGAATTACTAATTGAATTACTCTTTCATTTATTACTGGGGAAATGAAAGAGCTCCTGAAATGAATTTTTTTATTTAAACGGGGATAGCAGATCCATTCTATGTGTTATACTTGATCATTTAGCGATATTGGCATATTTTTGCTGAAAGGATTTAGTAGAGAACAACGACGATAAAGATCGCAACTTTTGGTATCTGATAAAAAAAAGCCTTGCCCCTACCGGAAGTAGCGTGACGTAGTCAGTTGAAAGGCTCCTCACTTTTTCCTATTGTTTTCAATGCAGCTGGAGCGATTCGGACAGAGAAAGCGACGATTAACCCATTAATTTGAGCGAGGATGAAAGATTCGTGGATGAGGAACACTCTGACCGTAACTTTGTCAGACCCACTCGACACCGAGGATGTCGTTGTGGCTTGTACAGCCCTTTGAGACACTTGTGATTTAGGGCTATATAAATAAACATTGATTGATTGATTGATTGAACTTAGGTACAAGCTGGCTCATTGGATTCCACACTCTCTCCTTTTTCTATTGTGGATCACAGATTTGTATTTTAAACCACCTTGGATACTATATCCTCTTGAAAATGACAGTCGAGAACGCGAAATGGACATTCACAGTGACTTTTATCTCCACGACAATACATCGACAAAACACTTTAGCTACGGAGCTAACGTGAAAGCATCGTGCTTAACTGCATATAGAAACAAAATAAATAAATCCCTGACTGGAAGGATAGACAGAAGATCAACAATACTATTAAACCATGGACATGTAAATACACGGTTAATGCTTTCCAGCCTGACGAAGGTTAACAATGCTGTTGCTAACGACGCCATTGAAGCTAACTTAGCAACCGGACCTCACAGAGCTATGCTAAAAACATTAGCTATCCACCTACGCCGGCCAGCCCTCATCTGCTCATCAACACCCGTGCTCACCTGCGTTCCAGCGATCGACGGTGCGACGAAGGACTTCACCCGATCACAGATGCGGTCGGCGAGACGGAGGAAGTTAAGGTGAGTTCGGCGGATAGCGCGTCTGCTATCCATCTTTTTCCTCCTGGCTGTGTTGCTGTAGTCCGACGCTAATACACCGATCCCACCTACAACTTTCTTCTTTGCAGTCTCCATTGTTCATTAAACAAATTGCAAAAGATTCACCAACACAGATGTCCAGAATACTGTGGAATTTTGAAATGAAAACAGAGCTTTTTTGTATTGTATTCAATGGTGTACCAATACTTCTATCAACCGTTTACGTCACGCGCATACGTCATCATATCTAGACGTTTTCAACCGGAAGTGTGGCGGGAAATTTAAAATTGCACTTAATAAGTTAACCCGGCCGTATTAGCATGTGTTGCAATGTTAAGATTTCATCATTGATATATAAACTATCAGACTGCGTGGTCGGTAGTAGTGGGTTTCAGTAGGCCTTTAATGCGTTACTTAAAAAAAACAATGCAGTTGAGAGACATTTCATATTGGAGAAGAGCGTGTGTGTGCCTTTAAAAGGCGGTGCCTGTTGCCAAGCGACGTGTGACGCCCACGCCCAGACAGCGCAGCAGCTCACTTGTGTAATAGCTTGGCGGTGGCAGTTTGTCGGCGGTTACGGCAGCTCTGTTGAATGTTTTCACGGGATTGTGTTATCAACAAGAGATTGGATGTGCTTCCATAATTGAGAAGCCCTGGATTGGTGAAACAAAGTCATGTGACAGTACCCGCTGGAAGAAGTCAAACAAAAGCCAAATATGTTTTTGCAAGCAGTATTCAAAACGATGATACACTGTAAATAAATGTAAATAAAAATAGATTTTCTTCTTCACAAAAATACTCAAGCAAAAGTATAAAGTATGTTGCATTAAAACTACTCTGACAAGTACAATTTATCCAAAAAGTTACTTAAGTAAAAGTAACAGAGTAAATATAGCGTGGTACTACCCACTCCAGGCCATAAATTAGTGTTTGAGACATCTCGCTAATACTTGAAAAAAACTTTTTCAGCTAATGAAGCCATTAGATCTAAAAAAAAAAAAAGAAAAAAAAAAGGCGATGATGACTTCAATGGAGCAATGCAATGACCTCACTTGGTGGGTGGGATCCAGATTGGGAGGTGTGAAGTCTTTCCACCTGCCGCCTGTGCTGTCTTCGGGAAACAGGTTGACAAATTTAGTCTGGGAGGAAACGACTTTTTTTTTTTTTTTGGTTTGGTTTTGGCAACGCAGACAGGCCAGATTTCGAATGGAGGTTTAAGTGCGGCGACCCCGAGCTGTTGGAGGTGCGGTCTGAGTCCTTGCGAGGCTCCTGCACAGCATCAACCGCCGTCTGCTCAGCCATTCAAGCTGGGGGTTGTGGGGGGCGTCACACCAGGCAGGCACCAATATAGATGATGATGATGATGATGATGACGACTATGTCACCGCCATTACACATTGAAAACATGGCCACCTAAGAGGACCACTGACTTCTTTCCAGTGGCAAAGCTCGCAACAAGGACAGTGACTATGTCTTTAAAGGCCTACTGAAATGAAATGTTTTTATTGAAACGGGGATAGCAGATCTATTCTATGTGTCATACTTGATCATTTCGCGATATTGCCATATTTTTGCTGAAAGGATTTAGTATAAAACAACGACGATAAAGATCGCAACTTTTGGTATCTGATAAAAAAAAGGCTTGCCCCTACCGGAAGTAGCGTGACGTAGTCATTTGAACATATCCACAAAGTTCCCTATTGTTTACAATGATGGCTGCCAGAAGTGAGAGAGATTCGGACCGAGAAAGCGACGATTTCCCCATTAATTTGAGCGAGAATGAAAGATTTGTGGATGAGGAAAATGCAAGTGAAGGACTAGTGGGGAGTGGAAGCGATTCAGATAGGGAAGATGCTGTGAGAGCCGGGGGTGACCTGATATTCAGCTGGGAATGACTACAACAGTAAATAAACACAAGACATATATATACTCTATTAGCCACAACACAACCAGGCTTATATATTCAATATGCCACAAATTAATCCCGCATAAAAACACCTAGGTGTTTGTTATGCTAGCTCCTAGCTCCTAGCTACTAGCTCGAGCTAGTTATAGCTCGAGCGGGTTATATGGACGGGATCCCGTATATATAACCCGCCAATACAATTCAAACACCTGCACAACACACACACTCACTCAGCCCAAAGAACCGTTCACCTAACCCAAGGTTCATAAAGCTTATATATTTAACCAAAGTTACGTACATGACACGCACGTACGGGCAAGCAATCAAATGTTTGGAAGCGCGCGGGTGGGACCTGATATTCAGCTGGGAATGACTACAACAGTAAATAAACACAAGACATATATATACTCTATTAGCCACAACACAACCAGGCTTATATTTAATATGCCACAAATTAATCCCGCATAACAAACATCTGGGTGTTTGTTATGCTAGCTCCTAGCTATTAGCTACTAGCTCGAGCTAGTTATAGCTCGAGCGGGTAATATGGACGGGATCCCGTATATATAACCCACCAATACAATTCAAACACCTGCACAACACACACACTCACTCAGCCCAAAGGACCGTTCACCTAACCCAGGGGTCGGCAACCTCTGATGCGGCTCAGCTGCATACTTGCCGACCCTCCCGGTTTTCCCAGTATACTTAACGACCCCCCCCCAGGAGACTGCCTCTCCTAGAAATCTCCCAGGGCAAATAATATCCTATTATCACTCTACTTACTTAATCAAGGGCGTGCCCTAATGGCACTGCATTAATTGTCCTCTATAGCATTTACAAACAGCGTGCCAGCCCGGCCACATGTTATATGTTGCTTTTACTTGCACACGTAGGCGACAGCAAGGCATACTTGCTCAACAGTCACACAGCTTACACTGACGGTTGCCTCATAAAACAACTTTAACACTGTTACGTTACAAATATGCGCCACACTGTGAACCCACACCAAAAAAGAATGACAAACACATTTCTGGAGAACATCCGCACCGTAACACAACACAACAAATACCCAGAATCCCATGCAGCCCTAACTCTTCCGGTCTACATTATACACCCCGCTACCACCAAACCCCCCCACACATCAACCCTCCCCCCCCCTCTCCGTGCGTCGGTTGAGCAGAAGAGTTAGGGCTGCATGGGATTCTGGGTATTTGTTGTGTTGTGTTTATGTTGTGTTACAGTGCAGATGTTCTCCAGAAATGTGTTTGTCATTCTTTTTTGGTGTGGGTTCAAAGTGTGGCGCATATTTGTAACGTAACAGTGTTAAAGTTGTTTTTGTACGGCTACCGTCAGTGTAAGATGTGTGGCTGTTGAACAAGTATGCCTTGCTGTCACTTACGTGAGCAAGCAAAAGCTGCATTCAACATGTGGCCAAGCAGGTACGCTGTTTGGGCAGACTGTAGAGGGCGCTAAAAGCAGTCCCAGCACGTCCTGAAATTTGGGAGTCTCCCGGAAAATTGAGAGGGTTGGCAAGAAAGACGATATCAAGCACCATTCAATTAAAAGTCGCGGGCCGCACTAACATTAAATTTCCATATTAAGATGCGTGCCGGTGCGTGTGTCAGAGTCCCCTGGTTAACATAGCGCAAAGCAATTTAAGCTTTGTATGCAGTGTTTTTCATTTTAAATTATCAAAAAATTTTTGTGGCTCCCATTGTTTTCTTTAATTTGTGAAACTTTCCAAAATGGCTCTTTGAGTGGAAAAGGTTGCCGACCCCTGACCTAACCCAAGGTTCATAAAGCTTATATATTTAACCAAAGTTACGTACGTGACACGCACGTACGGGCAAACGACCAAATGTTTGGAAGCGCGCGGGTGGGACCTGATATTCAGCTGGGAATGACTACAACAGTAATTAAACACAAGACATATATATACTCTATTAGCCACAACACAACCAGGCTTATATTTAATATGCCACAAATTAATCCCGCATAATAAACACCTAGGTGTTTGTTATGCTAGCTCCTAGCTCCTAGCTCGAGCTAGTTATAGCAAGCGATCAAATGTTTGGAAGCACAGCTACGTACTCACGGTATCGCGTCTGTGTATCCAAATCAAAGTCCTCCTGGTTAGAGTCTCTGTTGTCCGAGTTCTTCGATCTTGACTGCATCTTTCGGGAATGTAAACAAACACCGGCTGTGTTGTGTTGCTGACTTCCCTCGCAAAATATCAGCTTCGCACCGACAACTTTCTTCTTTGCTTGCTCAGCTTTTTTCTCCATAATGCAATGAACAAATTGCAACAGATTCACCAACACAGATGTCCAGAATACTGTGGAATAATGAGATGAAAACAGAGCTATTTCGTATTGGCTTCAATGGGGAAGCCATACCTCTGTTAAACTGGCTACACCACGCGCATTTTCAAGCGGAAGTGTGGCGGGAAATTTAAAATTGCACTTTATAAGTTAACCCGGCCGTATAACCCATGCCTTGGGCACTATACACCCTATACCATCACAGATGCTGGCTTTTGAACTTTGTGCCAAAAACAGTCCGGATGTTTTTTTTCTCTCTTTGGTCCGGAGGACACGGCGTCCACAGTTTCTAAAAACAATTTGAATTGTGGACTCTTTAGACTACAGAACACTTTTCCACTTTGCATCAGTCCATCTTAGATGAGCTCGGGCCAGCGACGCCGGTGGCGTTTCTGGGTGTTGTTGATAAATAGCTTTTGCTTTGCATAGTAGAGTTTTAACTTGCACTTACAGATGTAGCGACAAACTGTAGTTACTGACCGTGGTTTTCTGAAGTGTTCCTGAGCCCATGTGGTGATATCCTTTACACACTGCTGTCGGTTTTTGATGCAGTACCGCCTGAGGGATCGAATTCTTGCCGCTTACGTGCAATGATTTCTCCAGATTCTCTGAACCTTTTGATGATATTACGGACCGTAGATTGTGATATTCCTAAATTCCTTTCAACAGCTGGTTGAGAAATGTTGTTCTCCAACTGTTCGACAATTTGCTAACGCATTTGTTCACAAACCTTGTTTGTGAATGACTGAGCATTTCATGGAAGCTGCTTTTATATCCAATCATGGCACCAACCTGTTCTCAATTAGCATGTTCACCTGTGGGATGTTCCAAATAAGTGTTTGATGAGCATTCCTCAACTTTCCCATTCTCTTTTGCCACTTGTGCCAGCTTTTTTGAAACATGTTGCAGGCATCAAATTCCAAATGAGCTAATATTTGCAAAAAAATAACAAAAGTTTACCGGTTCTAACTTTGAGTTGCAAATCATTGTATTCTGTTTTTATTTACAATTTACACAACATGCCAACTTCACTGGCTTTGGGTTTTGTATATTGTGGAGGTTTCCCTCCAGTGGGTTCCTCAGACCACCAGATAATCCCACGAGAGCCCGGATCAGGGTCACAACACTGTTTTATTTTCATAAAATTGTGCAAGTGTTTTGCTTTCCGGCAAAATGTTTCCTCTGCATCAGTCTCTCGCTCTCGCTCCCACTCCAGCTCCCACTCCAGCTCCCACCACGTGTCTCATTCCGGCTGCTGCTAATAAAGGCGACAGGTGATTAGATAACAAGGCCCACCTGGGCCAGCTACGCACCTGTCGCTGTCTTCGAGGCCGGTCCTCCACATATATACACACACATATATATATATCCAAACAACACCAACAATTATCAACGCGCGCACACACAGAAAAATCTTGCTGATGCTCTCCAAAACGTTAACAATCATGTTGCGACAATAAAAAACTAAAATGTTTACCTTGTGTCAGCAAATCAGTAATGAGTGCGCTACTGTTTCTTTAAGGTCAGTTAATTATACATTAAAGCTTTAAAGGTTAATCTGCAGAGTACAGCAATATTTAAAGTATTCCTGGCTGGTCCATAGCTATCCGTAACTAATTTTTTAACGGCCGGCAGCACACTCTAAAAACATCAAAGAGCAAACAGGTGCAATGTAATGAGAAGAAGTTGCAATGTTGACTGTAATAACTCAAAACTGCCATGAAGGCAGTTTTTGGTCTTTAAAACTGCCAAAGCTCAAAAATATTAATGTATCAAAATAATATTTGTTATGAAGTATTGACATATTGAAGGCTTCAAATATTTCACATCAAGTATTTGACTTTGAAATATCTATTGGGAGAAAATACCACATTTTGTGTTTGCCATTAAAAAAACAACAAAGTTTTCGTTGGCAAAAAGGGCATGAAACAAAAAAAATAAAACTCATAAAAAATAATAGAAACGTATCATCGACAGACTGATCTGATGCTGATCTAAAGATTTAGGCGTTGAAAGTAAAAAAAAAATTCAAAAAATCATGTATGACTTTTTTAAACATTTTTATGAGTGGGGCCCTTAATAATTTTAGTGGGATTTTTCTTTTATCTCTCAGTGCTTTAAAATTAACAATGAATCATAATCAATATTATTATGAATTACTGACCTATTCAAGGCTCTAATAATTTCACATCAAATATTCCACTTTAAACATTTTTTGGGGGTAAATGTTGCATCTTTTGTGTTTTTTGCCATAAAAACAAGGACTGCTTTAAATAAAATGTCATAATATATATATATATATATATATATATATATATATATATATATATATATATATATATATATATATATATATATATATATATATATATATATATATATATATATATATATATATGTCCGATAATGTTTACCTATAATAACACCATTGTTAATAGACGCGTGTAGACTGCAATATGATGGCAATATGACTCAAGTAAACAATATGTATATATATATATATATATATATACATATATATATATATATATATATATATATATATATATATATATATATATATATATATATATATATATATATATATATATATATATATATATATATATATATAGATATATGTATATATATGTATATATATATATATGTATATATATACATATATACATATATATATATATATATATATACACATATATATATATACATATGTATATATATATATATATACATATATATAGATATATGTATATATATGTATATACATATGTGTGTATATATATATATATATACATATATGTATATATATATATATATATATATATATATATATATATATATATAAACATATATGTATATATATATATATATATATATATATATATATATATATATATATATATATATATATATATATATATATATATATATATATTGTCCTACTGGGAGACTTCAACGCTCATGTTGGCAGCGACAGTGAAACCTGGAGAGGCGTGATTGGGAAGAATGGCTGCCCGGATCTGAACCCGAGCGGTGTTTTGTTATTGGACTTTTGTGCCCGTCACGGATTGTCCATAACGAACACCATGTTCAAACATAAGGGTGTCCATATGTGCACTTGGCACCAGGACACCCTAGGCCGCAGTTCCATGATCGACTTTGTAGTTGTGTCGTCGGATTTGCGGCCTCATGTTTTGGACACTCGGGTGAAGAGAGGGGCGGAGCTTTCTACCGATCACCACATGTTGGTGGAGTTGGCTGCGATGGTGAGGGAGGATGCCGGACAGACCTGGCAGGCCCAAACGCATTGTGAGGGTTTGCTGGGAACGTCTGGCAGAGTCTCCTGTCAGAGAGAGTTTCAATTCCCACCTCCGGAAGAACTTTGAACATGTCACGAGGGAGGTGCTGGACATTGAGTCCGAATGGACCATGTTCCGCGCCTCTATTGTTGAGGCGGCTGATTGGAGCTGTGGCCGCAAGGTAGTTGGTGCCTGTCGTGGCGGTAATCCTAGAACCCGTTGGTGGACACCGGCGGTGAGGGATGCCGTCAAGCTGAAGAAGGAGTCCTATCGGGTTCTTTTGGCTCATAGGACTCCTGAGGCAGCGGACAGGTACCGACAGGCCAAGCAGTGTACGGCTTCGGCAGTCGTGGAGGCAAAAACTCGGACATGGGAGGAGTTCGGGGAAGCCATGGAAAACGACTTCCGGACGGCTTCGAAGCGATTCTGGACCACCATCCGCCGCCTCAGGAAGGGGAAGCAGTGCACTATCAACACCGTGTACGGTGAGGATAGTGTTCTGCTGACCTCGACTGCGGATGTTGTGGATCGATGGAGGGAATACTTCGAAGACCTCCTCAATCCCACCAACACGTCTTCCTATGAGGAGGCAGTGCCTGGGGAATCTGTGGTGGGCTCTCCTATTTCTGGGGCTGAGGTTGCTGAGGTAGTTAAAAAGCTCCTCTGTGGCAAGGCCCCGGGGTGGATGAGATCCGCCCGGAGTTCCTTAAGGATGCTGTGGGGCTGTCTTGGTTGACAAGACTCTGCAGCATCGCGTGGACATCGGGGGCGGTACCTCTGGATTGGCAGACCGGGGTGGTGGTTCCTCTCTTTAAGAAGGGGAACCGGAGGGTGTGTTCTAACTATCGTGGGATCACACTCCTCAGCCTTCCCGGTAAGGTCTATTCAGGTGTGCTGGAGAGGAGGCTACGCCGGATAGTCGAACCTCGGATTCAGGAGGAACAGTGTGGTTTTCGTCCTGGTCGTGGAACTGTGGACCAGCTCTATACTCTCGGCAGGGTCCTTGAGGGTGCATGGGAGTTTGCCCAACCAGTCTACATGTGTTTTGTGGACTTGGAGAAGGCATTCGACCGTGTCCCTCGGGAAGTCCTGTGGGGAGTGCTCAGAGAGTATGGGGTATCGGACTGTCTGATTGTGGCGGTCCGCTCCCTGTATGATCAGTGCCAGAGTTTGGTCCGCATTGCCGGCAGTAAGTCGGACACGTTTCCAGTGAGGGTTGGACTCCGCCAAGGCTGCCCTTTGTCACCGATTCTGTTCATAACTTTTATGGACAGAATTTCTAGGCGCAGTCAGGGCGTTGAGGGGATCTGGTTTGGTGGCTGCAGGATTAGGTCTCTGCTTTTTGCAGATGATGTGGTCCTGATGGCTTCATCTGGCCAGGATCTTCAGCTCTCGCTGGATCGGTTCGCAGCTGAGTGAAGCGACTGGGATGAGAATCAGCACCTCCAAGTCCGAATCCATGGTTCTCGCCCGGAAAAGGGTGGAGTGCCATCTCCGGGTTGCGGAGGAGATGCCCCAAGTGGAGGAGTTCAAGTACCTCGGAGTCTTGTTCACGAGTGAGGGAAGAGTGGATCGTGAGATCGACAGGCGGATCGGTGCGGCGTCTTCAGTAATGCGGACGCTGTATCGATCAATTGTGGGGAAGAAGGAGCTAAGCCGGAAGGCAAAGCTCTCAATTTACCGGTCGATCTACGTTCCCATCCTCACCTATGGTCATGAGCTTTGGGTTATGACCGAAAGGACAAGATCACGGGTACAAGCGGCCGAAATGAGTTTCCTCCGCCGGGTGGCGGGTCTCTCCCTTAGAGATAGGGTGAGAAGCTCTGCCATCCGGGGGGAGCTCAAAGTAAAGCCGCTGCTCCTCCACATCGAGAGGAGCCAGATGAGGTGGTTCGGGCATCTGGTCAGGATGCCACCCGAACGCCTCCCTAGGGAGGTGTTTAGGGCACGTCCAACCGGTAGGAGGCCACGGGGAAGACCCAGGACACGTTGGGAAGACTATGTCTCCCGGCTGGCCTGGGAACGCCTCGGGATCCCCCGGGAGGAGCTGGACGAAGTGGCTGGGGAGAGGGAAGTCTGGGCTTCCCTGCTTAGGCTGCTGCCCCCGCGACCCGACCTCGGATAAGCGGAAGAAGATGGATGGATGGATGGAGTTCAGTTTACGGGCAGGGTGTGTATGAGGTAGTGCAAAGGGCTGCAGAGTAATGAGATGCGAGGCAAGGGGTTCGGCTAAAAGCCGCCTACCGGCCCGACCAGAGCAGGTGGAGTTCAGGGGTTGAGAGGTGGAGATCCTTGGGCTCGGGCTCAAGGCCTATCTACAGCTCGCCATCCAAGACTTAGGGACCTGGCCTACACAGGACCCGGAGTTCAATCAATGTGTGCACATAAACATCAACATTAAGTCATCTATTGTTCGACCTTCAATAAATAAGTTACACTTATTATTATCATTAATAGCAATAATACTGCTAACATGAACAATATTAAACAATCCCATGTATGTACAAAATAACAAACACGACAGTACACAGTGTTGTCACTATGACGGGTGCAACATGAACAATATTAAACAATAGAAAATAACAGTGACGTCACTATGACGGGTGTAACATTAACAATAACAGTGACGTCACTATGACGGGTGTAACAGTGTTCATTTATTGTCTTTACCTTAGCATAAAAAGTGCAGATGGCCTTAAAACGCCACAACACTCAGTCACCATATGTAAGTACCCAAAATAAAGACTTGAAATAAATATAAATTCAATGGGATCAGAAACATTGGAGGAAACGGGATTAAAAGCCGATGCTAACCGCCCATAGACAATACATGGGTACGGCTAGCAGCTACTATTAGCAAACAGATTCACTTACCAACTCGGCTTAATAACACTCTCTCGTCGCAACTCGGCCCTGATGGTCGGCACCTATAAGTTTACAATTAGTTGTTAAATGTTGGGCGGTTGTTTTTATGATATGCAGGCAAACGACAACTTCAAAACATACCGGCTTCAGATGTCCCCAGGCTTAGCCACCGCACCTGGCAGCCATCTTGGGACGGTGGATCATATGGAGCGCAATAGGCTGCAGCGGGTCACGTGAGCGCGTGTGTTAAACTCGTGAGATTAAACGTGGAAACGGCGCAGGTAATATGAGGGGATGCCATGAGAGGAAATATGGCTTATTTCCCACCCGTGTTACACGCACGCCTCCACACTTTTTTTTGTTTAACCCCTTCTTAACTCTGGACGTACATTGAAAATACACGCAACCCTAACTCAAAATGCCGGACATTTGAGGCATTTAAGAAACCCCGCCCGGACACCCCGGACACCCCCTTAAAAGAGGACATGTCCGGGGAAAAGAGGACGTATGGTCAGCCTAGTATAGCGCTTTTCTACTTTCAAGGTACTCAAAGCGCTTTGACAGTATTTCCACATTCACCCATTCACACACACATTCACACACTGATGGCGGGAGCTGCCATGCAAGGCGCTAACCAGCACCCATCAGGAGCAAGGGTGAAGTGTCTTGCCCAAGGACACTTCAGGGTATAAACAGTGTCCTAAAGTAGGGCTGCAACAACTAATCGATTAAATCGATTAAAATCGATTATTAAAATAGTTGCCGATTAATTTAGTCATCGATTCGTTGGATCTATGCTATACGCATGCGCAGAGGTTTTTTATTTATTTATATTTTTAATTAAAAAAAATATTTTTTAAATTTTTTTTTAATAAACCTTTATTTATAAACTGCAACATTTACCAGTGCCAGTATGCTTTTTTTCCCCCAATAAAATACTAAATAGGATAGAAATGTAGTTTGTCTCTTTTATCCGATCATTAATCGGTTAATCGAAGTAATAATCGACAGATTAATCGATTATCAAATTAATCGTTAGTTGCAGCCCTAGTCCTAAGCAAGTTGAGTTTGTAGGAATCATACGGCTTTGACATAAAAAATAAATAAGCAGGCAGGCCGGTCCGTCTTAACTGACATGAACATGGGCGAGCCAGACGCAGTAAAAGCTGTCACAAGTCACTGAGCTCTCATGAGTACAGGCAGAATTAACGGCCTGGCGTTGTCAAACAAGCGTGCCGTACCGCCCCGAACTGTGTACACACAACTCCTCTGACAGCCGCCATTAATTTTGTTTGCGGCGACAGAAGACTTTTCCTCGCCGTCTGCAGATGTTCGTCTCTGCAGCTGGTGATCATCACGCTCACATGCACACTTTTAGGATGGCAAGGATGTACTTTAAGGATTTCCTCTATCTGGGAGGCTAGTAGCAACACACGTTGTGATTTGTTAATACTTCCTAAATCCATTGTTTGTTATATAAGGGCTTCGTTGTACACACGAGTAACTAGGCTCCCCTAAATTCTCTTTATTCAAAACAGCGACTACGGCTGAACTTTTAAGTCGGGGGTCAGCAACCGGCGGCTCTAGAGCCACACACTGCAAAAACTGAAATCTAAGTAAGATTAAATATCTCAAATAAGGGTGATATTTGCTTATTTTCTGTCTGATAAGATATTTCTTCTCACTAAGCATATTTTATGTTAGAGTGTTTTACTTGTTTTAAGTGTTTTGGTCCTAAATTATATCAGTAAGATATTACAGCTTGTTGCTGAGATTTTATGACATGCTTGAATCTAGAATATCAACTGTTGCAAAGCTGTGTCATCAACACTCACAAGTATAAAACTGCTTTTTCAAAGTAAGGATTTCTTATTTCAAGAATGAAATAAAAATCATGACTTTGACACAACTGTGTCTCATAATTAAAACAGATGACAGCCAAATGGACTTTGCTGTTTTATTTTCAATGAAACAATAGAACTTACATACTCATATAGTAGTACAGTTGGCACAGTACAGCAAACAGTACAGTTAATATTTAAACATTTAACATGTGACATTTCAAACAATTTTGAACAGAAATAGTTCATGCACATTCAGATAAATTCTTGAAAATTACAATAAAAAAAAATTTGGTTGGGGGCCGGGCTGTATATATATATATATATATATATATATATATATATATATATATATATATATATATATATATATATATATATATATATATATATATATATATATATATATATATATATATACACTACCGTTCAAAAGTTTGGGGTCACATTGAAATGTCCTTATTTTTGAAGGAAAAGCACTGTACTTTTCAATCAAGATAACTTTAAACTAGTCTTAACTTTAAAGAAATACACTCTATACATTGCTAATGTGGTAAATGACTATTCTAGCTGCAAATGTCTGGTTTTTGGTGCAATATCTACATAGGTGTATAGAGGCCCATTTCCAGCCACTATCACTCCAGTGTTCTAATGGTACAATGTGTTTGCTCATTGGCTCAGAAGGCTAATTGATGATTAGAAAACCCTTGTGCAATCATGTTCACACATCTGAAAACAGTTTAGCTCGTTACAGAAGCTACAAAACTGACCTTCCTTTGAGCAGATTGAGTTTCTGGAGCATCACATTTGTGGGGTCGATTAAACG
>NC_084741.1:23633489-23640989 GCF_033978785.1 Entelurus aequoreus | reverse complement strand
TTACTTACACATACAAAGTCTCCAAGGCAGAGGTGTGTTAGAAAGTATTCAGTAACAAATGTGTCCGCATCATTCAACTTCCTCTGTCATGAGCTCAACGTGATGAATTACTGTGGCCAAAAATAATAACCACTCCACTTCAACTTGAAGACAGCATGAGTTCATTCTTACTATTGTTCTGTCTTTGACTAATTTCAGTTGATGAACCCGTTTCCAACATTCCATACTGGAAAGTAATACAAGTATGTAGGATTTGTTCAAATATCAGTATTCAAGGCTTCACTATCGATATCATATCAGAAGAGAAAACGCCCCTAAAAATATTGAAATAAAATGAAGTTGAGCAAAAGAATGAAAACTGTTCATATATGATATTGCGTGTAAAGAAATTGATGTTTTGTCGTTGTTGTCAACAAGGAGGCGTTGGCGGCGCTGTGACATCACAGGAAGTCCTCCCCGAGTGCCCACATGAGAATGCAGAGGACAAGGTGTTGGGGTCATGTGACCTCCACCAGCCTCTTACCTGAAAGGTATAGTTTGAAAAGTTGGCCACCTGAGGCCAGGTCCAGGTGCAAGGGAAAAATGCCCGGCCTTGGTTTCCCGCCGAGACTTTTAACGGCGCAGATTTATTGCGGCGTTCCGTCGACGGTGCGTATGCGGTCAGCGGCGACCCAGCCTCCCTCTCACGTTACACCCTATTTATAACGTCCCCTCCGCCGGCTCCCCTCGTTCTGCTGCAGCTCCTTGGGACCTCCTCCTGCTCCCAGCCTCCGGAGCCTCCACGCTGCCTCCTGACATCCGAGAGGCTCGGCTGCAAGCCCGTCCTCGGCCTCAGTGTTTATCCCGCTCCAGCCTGGCAACCAAGCGGATTACCACAGGAAGGACGCCCTCCCCCCCACTCCCTCTCCCCCAGCTTCCAGCAGAACAGCCGCTGCTTCTCTCTGACTTTTCTTCCTTTTTTCGCGACTGCAGGGAAAACTTCTGGGATATGCGCCGCTCATCTCTTTGCTTCAGCGTGATTTAGCAGCTCCCTGACCTTTCACCTTTTTCGGAGGGGTTGTGCGCGCTAGCGATGGATCACACGCTGTTCGGCTGCCTGCGGAACCCCCACAACCCCGCGCAGGGCCTGCACCCTGCCGCCTTCGCCCAGTCCCCCCTCACCTTGCACGGACGCTCGGACCACGTCTCCTACCCGGACCTGGCCTGCTCGTCGTCGTCCTCCTCGCCGTCCTCTACGTCCTCGCCCTCCACTTGCATCATCTCCGGCTACGCGCCCGAAGACGGCCTGTACCCCGGGACGCACCCCCACCACCATCACCACCAGCACCCCCACCACCAGCACCCCGCTGCCCACCGCGGCCACGTGCAGACGCATCACGTGCCCGCCCAGCACCACGCCGCCTGGCACGTCCCCCAGATGCCCTCAGCCGGCGGGGGTGTGCGGCCAGGCCTCTGCCACCCGCACTCCCACCTGTCCCACGACAGCGGGCCGGCTCCCCCAGACCTGGGGCACCCCGGCGGGACCACCATGTGCGCCACCACCCCCAGTCTGGGCGGCAGCAACACCCCCACGGGGGCCTCCTGCGCCCCCCTCGAGTTCGGCAGGCCGACACCGTCGCCCGCTGAGGCCGAGAAGAGGAACGGCAAGAGGAAAAGTGACAGCTCAGGTACAAAAACGACTTTTTACAATTTATTTCAAATTATTCAAATATTTTACGGTCACATGGAACAGCCTGTTTACTTGTATTTATTATATTTTATTATCATATCATGTCTATAAGCAGCTAATCAGCAAATCTAATTATTGCATCAAAATAGGTCATTTTTTAGGATATAGAGCAGAGGCGCCTTCTTTTGGGATTTATGCATGTGTGATATTGGACTTTTTGGGCCAAACGTTATAGAATATAATTTCTTAAAGGATGGTTAAATTGTGCGTTTTTTAATTTTTTTTAATTTATTTATTGTAATCAAGACCCAAATGACACAATTTGCTATAAAACTGACATCATGCGAATTTGTATGAATGCCAAAGAACACAAGAAATATGAATATATTCCAACAAAAATGATTGATAAATAGCATATATTTGACTCCAATCACAAACTTGGACCCATCACTAGTTTTTTTTTTACAATAATATACAAAATGTTCATTTCTCATCATTTTGTATGCTTGAGTGATTTTAATATGAATTCCTGTCATGACCCCGTGTATGAAACACATCCATGGTCATCATAAAAGTATGTTAGCATTATGAATTTCCACATTTCTGGTGAGTGACTCCTTAAATCTGCTGAGCCAGAACGTCGCTTAAATAGTTTTTTTTGTTTTTTCTGGAAGACTTTACTTTGTAACACATCCCTGCTGACTCGTGGATCTTTTCCCACCTGCACTCATCACGACAATCAATCACGGCCGCCGTCGCCTTGTTGGCGTCCTCGCCGGCAATGTGATCTCGGGGAGCGTTTTTTTCCCCCCCTCCACAGCCCCTTTAAAGGCCCCTATGTCTGCCATCTTGTTTCAATACCAATGTTTACTAGGTGTATCAAAAAAGCAGATTTTCAAATGAATCGCGATTCTTTATTGATTTAAAAAGATCAAAAATCGATTAAGAAAAAATAAAAATAAAATGTTTTGTTTTAATCTATTTTTGAATCTGTCCTGTCCAGCCACTCAGACAAATCATATTGTTGATGTCAATGATCATAAATGCTGTACAGATTTAAGACAGTGTGGCATACTTCTCTTGTTGCCTTATTTCTATGTGACTTTATCAACTGTTAGTGTACAATTTTATTAAAACCTGTTTTCTTTCAAGTCAGGGGTCTCCAAACCTTTTGACTTGGGGGCCGCATTAGTCCAAAGAACCACAGTGAGGCGGGATTTAGCCACTATGGCCTCCACCTGTGAAACAGCTTGCCAGAGAGCCTCAGGACTGCAGATAGTGTTGAACTTAAAAAAAAGAAAAGTTAAAGACACTCCTTTTTAATCAGGCTTTTCACTATTTATCTGTTTTTTATTATTTTTTTATTGTGTTATTTATATTAAAAATTTTACATGCGTTTTGTTGTATGTTTTATACTATATATATGTATATGTATATATATGTATATATGTGTGTATATATACGTATATATATACACTGTATATGCGTATATATTTATATATACGTACATATGTGTATATATACATATATACATATATATATATATACACACATATATGTATGTATGTATAATATATATGTTGCCTATACATATATATGTGTACATATTATATTGATATAATGAATATATAATTGGATGTTAAGAGTATATGAATGTTTGACTCCTACCTTGTTTACTTCCGTGACAACCTCCTTAAAGTTTTGTAGTTAATCAGAAATTGCAAGCAGCCAAAATGCGCCACACGTGGATAAATATGGAAAATGTTTTGCATTTTCCCCATCATGCTTTGTGTTGGGTGTAATGTAAACATTTTTGGTGCTTGGACATTTTTTTCCAGAATATGCAAAAAGGTCAGTGAGCCGGTTGTGGTATGTTCGACCATGTGTGTTGACTTTTCGTGTTGCTTGCATTTTTGTTGTGTAGGTAAGGTTGTTTACATTGGGTCATATATAACAATGCTGTGCTGCGGTTACTACAACGCTTGACCGGATTTAGTCACATTGTGCACAAAATGGCGGATAATTTGCTGCAAACAGATATTCACAATTCTATGGTAACATCCGGTGGGCCAGAGTCCTTATTAAAACTCATGACGTCTCGCGGGCCTTAGTTTGGACACCCCTGTTTTAAGTTATACAACACATGTTCAAAACTGTAAATCTATTTTATGGAGGAATGTCGGTAATCATAGAACTGCCACAAATAAATACAAATAAAAACATTAAAAAGTATTGATTCTGAATCGAATCGTTACCCCCCAAAATCGAATCGAATCCCGTGTTGCCAAAAGATTCACAGCCCTAATATTTACTATTATTATGCCAATATATAATTCTAAGCGCTTGTTAGAAATGTTATTTCCTTTCCTGACATATTTTTCACAGATGAGATTTGTATTTGGTACCTGGACATTGAACCACACACCTCGTCCCATTTCCTCCCCGTAAATGATTTGGAAAGTGATCGGCGTGCAAGTACAGTTAGTGCGCGCTGATTAGTGGGCCTCGCCGGGGCCGCTGACTCAATCAGCTGTCTAAATATCACACCGCCTGCACCAGATTGGGTTTCACCATCTGGACTCCCAAAAAACCATGGACAAAAGAACAAGGTAGAACAAGCAACAAAAAGACGAGAGCTCGTGTGATATAGCTTGGCTGCATCTTTAGTGCAGTGAAGGATTTCTGGCATTGTTGGTTTTGGTTTTTTTTGAAGAAAAAGGAGCTTTTGGAAAACATTGTGGACCTGGCTGGTTCGCGTCGTAGACTGGTAATATTACTCTTTCACTCATGGGAAAATAAAAAGGATAAAAACAATGAACAGACTTTTTCTTCATAAAGAGCTTTCACTTTTGATGCTTTTTTGGGGGGGGGGGGGGTTTCTCACATTTTTCCTCTCTTTTTGGTGAAGAGAAGGTCTTCACGCCTTGATTTACCTTGATTTATTGACAAGGATATCTCGCTGTTCATAAAGTAAGAGTCAGACTGTAAAACTTGGAATAAAAAAAGTCGTAACGAGAGCGAGAGTGCTCTTTGTGACCCGGCTTCAGGCTTAACACCATTCCTGATGCACCCAGGGCACATTTACACTTGCAGACCTGCCAGATCAGCACACATTACTGGACAGTGCATCTGATAAATCAGCGTACGATGATTCTAAAGTACAACAAAATGGAGAAAAAAAAAAGTTAAATGGGGTGTCCCAATCCGGTTAAATAAAGAGGCATTGGAAAACATGTGCTTGCATGCAAAACGTCGGATACAAGCTGTCCTGCAAAGGTGGACGGACAGTTACCATCCAAATGTCCTCCAATAAACACACACATCTGCTATTTTATCAAGTCATTGACAAAAGGTAAACATGGTAGGAGATATAGGCTTCTAGGAGCTAGCAGCTACACAACGACAACCTTAATTTAGTCCTTCTCAAATAGTGGGGCGGATCCACCTGGGGATTGTGGGGGCGCTTGTGACCTCGGGGAACATGCTTTTTTTGCTGTACGAGAATATGCCAAAGCGTATGTGGCACTTGGCTTCACTTGAAAGTCCACTCTCAATCACAGGTTGTCACTTGCATGCCAGACCAACAGGGAGAGATATAGCCCCTATCAACAAACGTGTGCACTTTGTACATATTTATATACACACACACACACACACACACACACACACACACACACACATATATATATATATATATATATATATATATATATATATATATATATATATATATATATATATATATATATATATATATATATATATATATATATATATATATATATATATATATATATATATATATATATATATATATATATGTATATATATGTATGTATATATATATGAATATAAACATGTATGTATACATGTATATGTGTGTATATATGTATATGGGTATATATATGTATATGTATATGTGAGTGTAATATGTATATATATAAACATTTATATGTATACATGTATATGTGTGTTTATATATATATATATATATATATATATATATATATATATATATATATATATGTGTGTGTGTGTGTGTGTGTGTGTGTGTGTGTGTGTGTGTGTGTGCGTGGGTGCGTGTGCGTGCGTGTGTGTACATATTATATTAATATGAAAGGATATATAATTAATATAATGATATATAATTGGATATTAAGACGTGGGAATGTCAATATGTCAAAATGTTCAAATTCTACCTTGTTTACTTCCGTGAAGACCTTCTTAAAGCTTTGTAATCAATCACAAATATCAAGCAGCTAAAATGCGCCAAACATTGTGGAGAGGGTGTTTTACATTTTTTCCCATCATGTACTCTAATGGATTTAAATGGGTGTCATTTTTGAATTTTTTACAGTGTTTGTTCAGTGAACAGGTTGTGTTTTATGTGACTGTGTTGACCTTTATGTTAGTTGCTTTTTTTTTCTTTTTTTTTTGCACCATGACTAGGGAAGGTTGTTTGGATTGTGTCATATACTGAATGCTGTGCTATTGTTTCAAACTACTTTCAAGGTTCATTGATCTGTCATTCAGAGACAGCCTGATATTTAAGCTTATTTTGCAATCAGTTTGCAGTGCAAGGCTTCGTTGAATTCATGACGTGTAGCGGGCCAATTAGGAGAGGCTGACGGGCTGCACTTGGGCCGCGCCCCATAATTTGGACACATATAGTGAAAAACGGTGAGGTTACCACTGAAAATCTGACTTTGTTATTGAGCGAACAAAACAAAAACTGCACGAGAAAGAAAATAAAGCATTGCGTCACCCTGGCTCGAGTTTTCCAAGGACGTCTGTGCTTTTGAAGTCGCGGATGAAAGGCTACGACGTACAGAAAAATATACGCCATGTTAAAAATACTCATGTGCCACAGACCACATCAACCATGTTTTGGGGTATTGCGACATCATATGTTTATAGAGAAAGAAAGAAATGTTGACGTCATGTGAAGAAGCACAAGGAGACAAAGATGCTCTTGACTGCGGAGGTAGAAAAGAACGACTAAGACCCGCTTTTGTTTGGGTCACAGAATCCCAGGACGGGAGCTACAAGTCGGATCTGAGCAGCAAACCCAGGAAGGAGAGGACGGCCTTCACCAAGGAGCAGATCCGGGAGCTGGAGGCCGAGTTCGCCCACCACAACTACCTGACCCGACTGAGGCGCTACGAGATCGCCGTCAACCTGGACCTCACAGAGAGACAAGTACGTACCCAACGCTTGCTCCGGTTTGCTTCCTCCTCGGCTACTGTTTTTGTCGCGATGGAGGCTATTGTGCTCCAGATGTGGCTGCACGATGGGACTATCCTCTTCCAGATGTTGCTGTCCATTCTTCTAAAACAGGGGTGGGCAATTAATTTTCACCGGGGGCCGCATAAGCAACCCGAGCACTGCTGGAGGGCCACACGACAATATTTCAATTAAATTTTGCTCAATATTATTTTTTATATACCGTAAGATAAATAATAATGATGATAATAATAATAATAATTAATAATAATAATAATAATTTAATTTAACCTAACTTAACTTTATACAAAAGCAGATTGCTTTTGATGGTCACTTTATCCTGCATTATCCAACATTTTTCCCCATCAGATTTGGACAACCATCTGTTGTTAAAAATAGTTTTTAATCATATTTATTTTATATTGTTTTTTTTATATTGGTTTTATATGTAATTGTTTTTTCTTTTTATTCAGTCATTGGTGGAGCTAAGGATAATATTTGAATATTGTTTTTAATGTTGTTGTGCAGCACTTTGGAAACATTTTGTTGTTTAAATGTGCTATATAAATAAAGTGGATTGGATTGTCACACCTGCCAGCTTGTCCCAA